>NC_069138.1:35657191-35957191 GCF_026914265.1 Mya arenaria | reverse complement strand
CTATTTCTTAAAGCAACTTATCGAAGAAACCACCCAAGTAATTATTGTCCAGTCCAAAACAAATATTTCGACTTCTCAGAATAACGAATAACTTGTAGGATATTGACTGAACGTCAAATACTTTCCGTCTTTCACCAGTTGCGTTTAACACTAAGGTTTTCCAATGTGCCAGTTCCTCGGGTATCTTCTGGCCCAGCAGCTTGTGGTCCTAGATGTCTTCATCTAATTCGTTGCTTTCAGCATTTATTTTTTTGCATTGTTACCCCTGAAACTAAAAGGAAATTTAATTCGATTCAATTTTATGGAGACCATATATGCCAGCATTCTCGGCACGCCAACGGTGTGGTGTCGAGAATGATATGCTAGATGAAAATTAATTTCAACAGGCGCCCGGCGAGTATCACACGTCGAGACGAGGTCGTACATATCCACGTTGCACGGACGTCAGGATTTCCACGTCGCCTTGATGTGGTATTTTGGTCGGCCACGTCATGACCAGAATCCAACGTCGAACGACTTCGTATAGACGTCGGGTGTTTGCTGAGGACGTTTTGACTATTTGTTGTAGGTAAAAAAGGGAGTGTCGTTTAGTCAACACATTTCCATTTTTTGTTTGTAATTATCTATATTTACCCTTTTCCCTCAGTTGCTCACCAAAGATTTGGGTTGCTTTCAAATTCATATTGACGCTACAATCTCATGAACGTATTTAAATTAAGTGGTCTTTTAATTCGCACTATTTTAAAATGCATAACACCATACGTCCCACTTTGTAACCCCGGCGCATTTATTCTATTAACATGTCATGTCAATAGCAAGATCTGATTCTTGAATGCGATTTGCGCCAATATTAAAGTCTGTAGCACAGCCTAAAATTGAATGACAAAAACACATTACAGATACAGTTGTGGCAGTTCCTGTTTTTGGTCTGTCTTTGCACCAAACTTGGATGTGGAATGACTTACTTCGCAATCCTTTAAGGCACACAATTCGTGTCTATTATATTTTTCAGTATGCTTTTTGACACATTTGTTCACTACACTTCAAACCCATTGAATTACTATGAACACAATAAAGGCGCGATATAAAGATCAAGGCTGACAATAGTTGCGTGAGTTATACTTAAAACTTGCCAGAACGGTTCAGTTCTCTGCGCCGTATTTAATGCTAGGGGATATCCTTGTGTTCAATCGTCGAAGCACAATGAAAGACCCATTCCGAAACATTTACACGGTAATAATGTATAGATGTTCACTCGTCAAACCGCAAGAAAAAACATTATTCGGTAAAAACATGTAATCAACCATTCGGGACACCTCGGTTATTTTTCATCGAAAACAATCGAAGGGCAATTAACACAAATTCGGCGTTTTCTTCTCATTTTTGCATGTTTTTTTTTAATTAACACATGCCAATGAATCAAAGCATAGTTATACCATATCAGACCATTGGCTTACTGGCCGTTGTTATCTATAGATTTCGAAGCTAAATGGTTTGTGATTTCAAAAACATGCTTAACCTGTTGGAACTACTTGAACTACTTTTTAAATTTAACATTTTTACCGCATTGTTTGTCCTCGTACATCGTAAATGGTCATTTTAACGAATACACAGTGGTTACGTTTAACCACTTTTATTTTTCAAAAGAGAAACGTCACTGTTTTTCTAACGGTGTTGAATGTTTAATACACAAGTGAAGCTTTCTTCCAATATATGGTGTTAGGGTGTCGTGTAGCACTATAAATCATTGTTATCTTGCATTTAATTTGGTCAACTGTCTATAGACTGTATCATTCGAAACTCCTCGACCATTTTCCATCGAAAGCAACCTTGGACGCATGTCGGTACATCTGTAAAAGAAGTTCGTAAAAAATAAATAATAGTATTGATAAGTGTTTATAAGGTGTATTTTTAATAACTAAGTTTAAATTGATTGCCAGTGAAGTTGTATTGCATATATAATTAAGATTCCCAAGAATAAAGTAATAAAGTTTAACTGCTCAATTGAAATAACTACGCGATCTACTTGCAGTATGGTAAAGTATGAAGATTTCGGACATTGTAAACCGTCCCTATACATCCGATGTTTTTTTCGATGGAAAATGGCCAAGGAAATCCGAATGTAAAATTGTGGCATTTTTTTTTATTTTCTAAGCTTCATGAAGATGTTAAAGCACTCATTGTATTACCATCCTTTTCAAGAGGGCCCCAACAACAGGTTCACGGCGTATACAATGATTGTGCGTTTTTTTTTTGTTTTGTTTTTTTTAAATTATTATTTTAATATGCTTTCTGCCAATTCTTGATGTTAAAACAGTCTTTGTATACCCACACACACTACATAATATATAGGACATTTATTGATTGGTATCTGCCGGAGTGAGACGAATCGGCCTCTTACCAAATCGGCCCCTGGGAGATTTCGGCCCCTGAAAATAAAATCACTGACTCGAGACTGTTCGGTCCTTTTCTAGCACTGCATGGCTTGCAGACAAACTACATTGTAGTTAGCTCTTTTCTTGCTTTGAAGTAATCTCCTCTTGAGATGCATATTCAGATGGATAAGACTTTATTTAAGGGTTAAAATTCGACATGTTGCATTTTATCGGGGTATGGTATGCAATGGGGCTGTTCAAAATGGGTGGAGTCCGAAGGACTTCACCAACATTTTGAACTGCGCCATTGCATACCATACCCCGATAAAATGCAACATGTCGAATTTTAATACTTATATTTACATTCATTTAAATCTACATTTCTGCTAAAATAAATTGATTATTCAAGAGCATTTTCTCTTTTCTTTCTCTCGTTGTTCTCAACGGTGGGTAAATTAGAACAGCTATCGTAACCTAATTGTATACGACAATGAATGCCCAGATAAAATAGTTCCTTATTTATATGTTTCTATCTTTTCAAGGTCAAGAATATTATGAATACGTATTTTTGCATACAATGTGTGTTTTCGGTCCGTTATCGTGGTGTATTAAAACGCAAAAACCCGGGCGTTATCGGTAGAAAACGGTCATTATTCAGTAAATTCACGTGCCGTTTTTTTGTTTTACATATGCGTTTTCAGGGCCCGCATCATAACAATGAAGGCTGAGCGACCTGATTTCTGACCGAAAGTTGGTCAACGATGCAAACTTTTGCACAAAAACATATTTTAGAATATATAATGTAGCTGCATACAAATACCAAAACAGGAAATAAACCACAAAAGTCATATAACTTACACATTTTCTGCTGAGTTGTCTTTTCATGGCAAGCTGATGTGTTTACCAAATAGTTTTTTTTCTGCAGTTGTTTTGACTATTAAAAGCACTAAATTATGTCTAAAACGACTAACTCCTCCGAACTTTTAGTTATTTCTGTCGATTTTATTCAGAACATACGACTTATATGGACATGATTCCACTATGTCGTATGCAAAAAACAAAGAAATTTCAAATATTTTTTTCTCTGATGCTGAAGATGCTGTACATTTTATCAAGAACATGTTTACAAAATTTTCAGGCTTGAATTAGTTATCAAAACAAATAATGGTTAAAGTAGGACTGAATAGGTAATTAATTGATTACCCAATAGGTATTGTGTGTAAATAATCCCAGTAATCCAGTCAATTTCCGAAAAAACAACACTTTCAAAACGAATGAACACTGCAAAAAATGGCGTCGAAACAAAATGCAGCTGCCGAGTTATGTTGCGGCCCGAATCGAGCTTAATGTAAAACTTTTTCAATGACATCACCCATGACGTCATACAAGCACCCGTTAAAGAGATTATTTTGAACTAACTGTTTTTGCATTTTCGTGACATTTAACAGCATTTTTAAACACAAACGTTTCTTCAACTGTTCCATCCATCATGAAATTATCTACATTAAAATCAATCAAATAATCGTTGCTTATTTTGTTTTAACTGCTTTACTGCAGATTTCAATTTTGCATGTTGCCAATAATTGTACTACGATTTCATTAAAAAAATAGTTCCGTAGTAAATATGCCCCGCCCCTTGGTATTATTGCGCCCAATGACAGGACAGAAGTATCGAACAAACGCACGTGATATCGATGGGAAATGCCATTGCACTTTATACAGAAATAAAGTGCAATTGATAAACAACAACCATCGTTAAGGAACGAAGTGTGAATGTAAATATTATTAAGCAAAAAACGCCACAATGACAATGCGACGAAACCAGGTTTTCAATGATTGACAGAAGAACTTCAGCCTGTATTTTTATTAACAGTGACCTTGACCCTAGGGACCCCAAACGCAGTCCCACGAAAGGTCTCCATAAACTCTTCCTTTATACCAAGTTTGGTCAAGATATGTGAACCCTGACTAAAGTTATTCAGTTTCAACTGTTTTTCTATTTTTGTAACAGTGACCTTGACCTTGACTCTATGTAAAAACCTGGTTAAAAATCTGATAGTGTATGTATATCATATCTAAAAAAATACCAGTTTTCTCATTATAATGTTAATGTAAGTGTTGTTATTTTTGCGGCAGACACTCTAGATGGTGAATGTCACATTCTATAAAGCAAAGGTGTCAGGCGTTGGAATTCGTGACACTTAACAAGTTAACAAGTTTATTCGTCTACACTGATGTCGCAAAAAACATTACAAAAGAGCATGAGATCATATACACATATGACATATATACATATATATCATATATATATTTCAACATACTTAAAAAATACATAATCTTATGAATTTAGAATTGTTATCATCAGGTTTAATCTGTAATTTTTCTTTGAATTCTGAAACATTTGGAAACCGATAGCTCCATATTATACCAGCTCCCAACTTCAATTGGTAGTCAATAACTTCTAGTTCTGAACTTAAAAAGTGAGTTTTAACTTTATAACCTTAAAACCACGGCGTTTTTAAATAATCATCATTCTCGTTCACCAGAGTGACGATGCTATGTGTACCACGTACTATGCGTTAGATTTATCCTTTTCAAACATGTGCTGAATGAGAATACGGAGCGGGAGGTCGTGGGTTCGATCCCTGGCCGCGTCATACCAAAAGACGATAAAAATTGGTACAAGTAGCTCCCTTGCCTGGCGCTCGGCATTTAAAGGGTAGTGCTTGGAAAAGTGGTGTACTCAGTACTGGTTAAACCCAGGAAAGTTGTACCCCGTGTATCGATGCTTTACACCGAGCATGTAAAAGAACCAAGGGGTCTCTTCGAAAAAGAGCTAGGGTATCGCACCCGGACTTCCTTGTATCCCACCACTGTCTCTTCAGCGTGCTGTCCCTTCAGCAAAAACAAAGGACCCCGTTGGGAATAAGTGCTTGCACTTTCACGGGTTATCCTTGACCGCAAGGTTTAAAGAAATACATACATGCATGTCAGACACGCGTGTGTTTTATAATGCAAACAAATGTACAGAGGTATATTTTATTACCACAGCAAGTGCCGAGAGTCGAAACATTTTTACACATATTTTGCTAATCCAATGCCAATGACAACAGTTTTGATGCTACCTCATATTGTTTTAGTATCATATACATTTTTGATTTAAAATACAATAAATTAGCCTCGGAGTAGCACAACAAAACGTCATAATGTCCGTTACACCAAGTGTTGTTTTAATAAATGCTGAAATATTCACATATAAATTAAAAGTAGTGCAATACGTCTTTAGAGAAATGGTCACTGACTTAGGAAATTCAAAATCAAACCCGATTTAATATAAAATAAACTTGTGTAACGTGCAACGTCAAACAAACACCAACAGACCCCTTCAGAGAAAAGCATGCTCGACCCTGAAGGGGTCCGCTGGTCTTCATATACAGTAAATTCTCAATCCACACAGAGCCCGGGCTTTGCTAATTTGCATATTACCAACCAAGTTAACAAACATACTATGAACGTACCTCCGTTTATAACGGAATGCTATGAACGCCCATCCGCCGCCTACAGCGCACCGTTACACTTGAATTGAGACAATGATCTTCCAAATAAATATATAAACAAATAAAATGATGACGAATAACACCTTGTTTATACAACTAAAATTTTCTTTAATTACCTGCAAAATACCTTAAGAAGTTAAGACACTCATTCATTTATATTGTACGTCTTGAAAGGATGCATTTATCAAAGACACAATTTCATAGTAACAGTTTTAATAAAATACATATTTATTCTTTTTAACATGTACTATTAAAAAAATAAGGACCAAAACGTCTCTGGTATCAGGGGCCGAAATGTCTACAGGATCGGGCCGAATTGGTGAATGGCCGAAAAGATTACCGTTTCAACTAGGGGCCGATTAGGTAATGGGCCGATTTGTCTAGTAGCCTATAATGACAACAATCGTAACAACTCGGCCATCTCCGGCAAGCCTCGAGAATTTCTGTTGGATACTGGCCGAGGTGTTCCGAATGAAATAACATAATAACAATGGCTGACTGAATCCGTGGGTTAGCCTAAGGTACAGTACGGATTGTAGTATTGCCAGATAAACGACAGTGCGGATTTCAGCAGGTGCTTGGATGGTCTATTTACGTCATAGATATTTGTGTAAATAGAAAAATTTGCCTTTGCAGCAAAGTATTAAGGTTGACAATGTTTTAAGGTTGACAGTGTTTATCATAAATTTCTCTTGTCAAAATGAACTCAATTTTGATTGTGTTTATATAAAATAATAATGTAAGTAGTTGCCACATTTTCCCATGATTATTTTATGAAATAATTAGGGTAAATCAAACAATTAAGAAATAAAGGAAGATCTACACTGTACTTTATCTTTGATTTAGATTTAGCTAATACAGTATAATTTAGTATTTTAGTACTCCATATAAACAGCTGCTTCTGAGTCTTTAACGGTTTTTGAATAGGCGAACGTTCCCTATAATCGCATTATTGTAACTAGTATTTTAGAAGGTGTAAACAAAGGTCCATTGCTTTAATTTTAATACCTATCAATCCTTTATTTATGTTCATCATGAAAAGCATCCAACTTTGACACTGAAATTTAAGACATCCATTACGTTTTGAAGTATTTTGACTGTAAATCATATGACTGTAGCAATCATTGCTTTGGAACACGTTCAAAGCACTGTAGTTTATCAAATGACCATATATCTCTATGCTGGTGGTCATAGCTGGGGGACACGTTCTAAAGCACTGTAGTTTAACAGTTGACCATACATCTTTATACTGGTGGTCATAGCTGGGGGACACGTTCTAAAGCACTGTAGTTTATCAAATGACCATATGTCTTTATACTGGTGGTCATAGCTGGGGGACACGTTCTAAAGCACTGTAGTTTATCAAATGACCATATGTCTTTATACTGGTGGTCATAGCTGGGGGACACGTTCTAAAGCACTGTAGTTTATCAAATGACCATATATCTTTATACAGGTGATCATAGCTGGGGGACACGTTCTAAAGCACTGTAGTTTATCAAATGACCATATATCTTTATACAGGTAGTCATAGCTCGGGGACACGTTCTAAAGCACTGTAGTTTATCAAATGACCATATATCTTTATACTGGTGATCATAGCTGGAGGACACGTTCTAAAGCACTGTAGTTTATCAAATGACCATATATCTTTATACTGGTAGTAATAGCTCGGGGACACGTTCTAAAGCACTGTAGTTTATCAAATGACCATATATCTCTATACTGGTGATCATAGCTGGGGAACACGTTCTAAAGCACTGTAGTTTATCAAATGACCATATATCTTTATACTGGTAGTAATAGCTCGGGGACACGTTCTAAAGCACTATAGTTTATCAAATGACCATATATCTCTATACTGGTGATCATAGCTGGGGAACACGTTCTAAAGCACTGTAGTTTATCAAATGACCATATATCTATACTGGTGATCATAGCTGGGGATCACGTTCTAAAGCACTGTAGTTTATCAAATGACCATATATCTTTATACAGGTAGTCATAGCTGGGGGACACGTTCTAAAGCACTGTAGTTTATCAAATCACCATATATCTTTATACTGGTGATCATAGCTGGGGGACACGTTCTAAAGCACTGTAGTTTATCAAATGACCATATATCTCTATACTGGTGGTCATAGCTGGGGACACGTTCTAAAGCACTGTAGTTTATCAAATGACCATATATCTCTATGCTGGTGGTCATAGTGGGGACACGTTTAAAGCACTGTAGTTTATCAAATGACCATATATCTCTATACTGGTGGTCATAGCTGGGGGACACGTTCTAAAGCACTGTAGTTTATCAAATGACCATATATCTCTATACTGGTGGTCATAGCTGGGTACACGTTCTAAAGCACTGTAGTTTATCAAATGACCATATATCTCTATACTGGTGGTCATAGCTGGGGACACGTTCTAAAGCACTGTAGTTTATCAAATGACCATATATCTCTATACTGGTGGTCATAGCTGGGTACACGTTCTAAAGCACTGTAGTTTATCAAATGACCATATATCTCTATACTGGTGGTCATAGCTGGGTACACGTTCTAAAGCACTGTAGTTTATCAAATGACCATATATCTCTATGCTGGTGATCATAGCTGGGGGACACGTTCTAAAGCACTGTAGTTTATCAAATGACCATATATCTTTATACTGGTAGTCAAGCTTAGGGCACGTTCTAAAGCACTGTAGTTTATCAAATGACCATATATCTCTATGCTGGTGGTCATAGCTGGGGGACACGTTCTAAAGCACTGTAGTTTATCAAATGACATATATCTTATACTGGTAGTATAGCTTGGGACACGTTCTAAAGCACTGTAGTTTATCAAATGACCATATATCTCTATACTGGTAGTCATAGCTGGGGACACGTTCTAAAGCACTGTAGTTTATCAAATGACATATATCCTTATACTGGTAGGCATAGCTGGGGGACACGTTCTAAAGCACTGTAGTTTATCAAATGACCATATATCTCTACTGGTGGTCATAGCTGGGGACACGTTCTAAAGCACTGTAGTTTATCAAATGACCATATATCTCTATACTGGTAGTAATAGCTTGGGGACACGTTCTAAGCACTGTAGTTTATAAATGACCATATATCTCTATTCTGGTAGTAATAGCTTGGGGACACATAATTTGTTAAGTGTTAAATCATAAGGAAAGGAGTGTTAAAACAAAAATAGCAAAAGCTGGAACCCTTTAGCAAAATAATGTTGAAGACCACAATTTCAAACGTGTATTCAAAATTAATTACGGCTGATGTGTTGTTTGATTGGTTGATTGACAATGTATCATGTGATATAATGAATGTTTCCTTAAGGGGCCAACATATCCACCATTTTTGTTAAAGTCCCGGTGGCTGTGTTGACTAGCCGGCTGTTTTTTTTACTGTTTACTTGGTTTTTCCTGGCGTGGGTTTGAACCCCACAAAAACCAAAATAAATTTTTATGCACTGGATTTTTTTCTGCATTATTCATAACATAAAAAAATGATAAAAATAGTTTTTTTCAGATGCATTACCGGGAAAACTAATATTTGGTCCAAAAACAAAAGCGAGTCACTTTTAAGTACTGCATTCAGTTTACTTGGTATATGCCTTCCAGATGCGTAGTCAGGCTTTACTGAATGTTACGCACGAAAGGGGGATGGTGTTGAAGGAGGAATATCCCTGTAGCTGTAGGGGGGCTCCCCAAGGAAAAAAAATGAAATATAGAACTAACATGTTGGGCACTGATGTGTATTTGGAGGGATTTATAGGTTCGGGGCCGCCGACCTTGTAGTAACCAAGTGATTGATTTAGGCTCAGTAAGCTATCCAACACAGAGAAAAAATGCTTACTATAGCTGATCTTCCCTTTATTCTGATATCAATATTTAGCTTAGCCCTTGAATTTGATGCCATTTTTTGCCATATTTATTTTTTCATTTTTCAAATTGATGTTACACACATGCGTAAGTGCATAATGCTGGCTACGCCCCAGCCTTCAATGCTTCATATGAGTAGTTATGGCGGTGACAGCTGATGTGAAGTTCTAAATCTTAAGCAATGCAGTTTATCAACTGATCACCTGGAATCATGACTTGAAATTGGATGTTCACCTGGATACACTTGAGGAGCAAAGAGGTCATGTTATGTTTGGAAAACTATGAAAAAAAAGTTGTTTGATTTGAAGTCTACAGATAAAACTCAGGATCTATACAAGTGTAAGAAATGTGGTTAGAATCAGTAAAGACTTAAAAGAAAGTCTTCACTGGATGTGTTAAGAAATAGGTAACTTTTGGTTTAATGAAGACATGGAATTAGAGAAAAAAGGTCACATTGGATTAAGAAAGTGATCTACAAGAATAGGTTTATGTGAAGAAAACTACTAGCTCAACAATTGGATTCACCTGAGGAGTTACAAGAACATTGGATTAAGAAGATATACAAAAATAGGTTGGATTATGTGAAGCAACTACTAGTTAAACGGATTGGATTCACCTGAGGAATTACAAGAAACTATATGATAAAGGTCTTTTTTACTGTGCTTTGAAAAAAGTTCATCTGAAATGGGCCAAAGTTGAAGAGAAGATTGAAAAAATATGAAAGAATTGTGTGGATTTTAGATGACATGATTGAGTCTGTGACAAAAAACACTTCCATTGTTGGTAGTTTTCTATGCTTGGTGAAATTGAGAAATAATTTTTCATACAAGTATGGTTACTTATCTGCATGGAAAAATCAACATAAGCGGAACTTATGTGAACTGTGCCACAAATTAATTCTCCTGAAAGTACACAGTAACTATTATACACTTTTGTTTGCAAATCACCCTAGAATACATAGATCAAGGGTCTGAAGCATTGATTGATCTTGGCTTTTGTTCACGCTTAAACCACCAAGTGAATTTCCTTTCAAGTCTGACAGCTATGGCCTGTCATTTAACTTCATGCATCATTTTGCTAACATCATCTGCAATTTGACCTGTTGTTTAACTAATCACATAGAACTTTCTACCAAAAAAGTGGGCTCATTTCCACACAAACCATCCATGTTCAGTTTGCATTGATCTCCCCTTCACCAGGGCTTTAAAGTATGCTTGCAACAACTGCATGGTTACAAAGGGAAATCTTTAAAGAGTTGATCATGACTACCTGGGTTATCTTTTAAGAGTTGATCATTACTACCTGGGATATCTTTGAAGAGGGGATCATGAATATCTGGGATATTTTTTAAGAGTTGATCATGACTACCTGGGATATCTGTGAAGAGGGGATCATGACTACCTGGGATATCTTTTAGAGGTGATCATGAATATCTGGGATATCTTTTAATAGTTGATCATGACTACCTGGGATATCTTTGAAGAGGTGATCATGACTACCTGGGATATCTTTGAAGAGGTGATCATGAATATCTGGGATATTTTTAAAGAGTTGATCATGACTACCTAGGATATCTTTGAAGAGGTGATCATGAATACCTGAGATATTTTTGAAGAGGTGATGATCATGAATATCTGGGATATTTTTAAAGAGTTGATCATGACTACCTAGGATATCTTTGAAGAGGTGATCATGAATACCTGAGATATCTTTGAAGAGTTGATCATGACTGCCTGGGATATCTTTGTGAAGAGGTGATCATGACTATCTGGGATAGATATCTTTGAAGAGGTGATCATGACTACCTGGGATAGATATCTTTGAAGAGGTGATCATGAATAACTGGGATATCTTTGAAGAGGTGATCATGAATAACTGGGATATCTTTGAAGAGGTGATCATGAATACCTGGGATATCTTTTAAGAGGTGACCATGCATACCTGGGATAACTTGAAAGAGTTTATCGTGACTACCTTTACCTGGGATATCTTTGAAGAGTTCATCATGACTACCTGAAGGTGGTATAAATTAACCATCTGCTTTTTGCAAAATGGAAAAATGATTTTAATCATGCCTTAATACATGTAACAGATACTTTTTCAAGCTTCCTGTTGACCTTATAAGGATTGTAGTAATCACTTCATACAAGAAATCAACATTTTTAAATACTTTATTTGAAATCATAATATGAAAATAAAATAAATCCATTCAAACAAGTGCTGACACAGCAATTTGACAAATGTTCTGGACAGGGTTTACTTTACACAGAAAGCCAATTGTTCAATGTTCTGTTTGCATACATAAAAGCCCATATTAGGGAGAAACATTTACAGATGTGCATCATGATGAACCCACTGGTTCAATGAAATTTTAAAAGTTTGAAGGCAAAAGCTGTTACATTTGAGATGAACAGTTACCTTAAATGGAGCTTTAAGCAAAAATCTTAGCAATACACAATCTAATATAAAAGTAAGGTAAAAAAAGTTCTTAGTTTCAGCTAACTTCTAAAATAAATAGGGTTGGTCAGTATGCTTTTTTTCTAAAAAAAACAAGAGGCCCATGAGTGCCTATGCTCTAGTGGCATGGCTCATGTGGTTATTTTTGATCCAGAGCATGTATGTATGAGTAATAGCCAACAAACATATTGTTCACGTTTTGTGTTTGAGTTAGCTTAAAACGTTGCACATTTAACATCTGAGAACAGAAAGTGTTGTAAGCAGATTAGTTGCATGAACTACTAGTATTCTAATATGTGCCAAGTAAAGGTCATCTGAGGAGAATAAAATTTGCTACAAAACTGTACTATTGGTCAAATTTTCATTTTTGTAGCTTTAAAAGGACAAAATGGATGGTGGCCCCGGCCCAGGGCACATAATTTCAACTGTTTTGCTAGACGGTCTACATATAATGCTCCACAACAAATATCAAAGATATGAGCCTTGTGGTTTGAAACAAGAAGATTTTGAAAATATTTCTTAAAAAACTTGTGACCCCTGGGGGCAGTGCCAGTTTTGACCCTAGGGGCATAATTTGAACAACCATGGTAGCAGACCAATAAAATAATCCTTATTCAAAATAACAAGGGTCTGCATAGTTGTTTCAGACATAAAGATTTTCAAACATTTCCCAATTTAGTATACCAAACCGGTGAACCCAGTGGCGTGGCCAATAATGACCCCAGGGGCCTAATTTGAACAATTTTTCACATGAATTTGTGACTTTACATGTAAACTTGTCTAAAAATAGACTTCGCTCATGTAGACTTGGCTAAAAATAGCATTTTTTTTTACTTTTGAGGCCCATAATCTAGGTATGCATGGGCAGATCTGGTTTTCGAAAGGAACCAAGCTCTAATTGATATCTTAATACTGTACAAGTTTCATCTATATACAATTAAAACTGAAGACTGTACCATGTTCACAAGCAATTGTTTACAGTCGCACAGACGTTCAAGATAATCCATTAGGCATGCATGGGCAGATCTGACTGGTTTTCGAAAGGAACCGAGCTCTATTGGATATCTAAATACTGTTTTATTGAGATACAATCATAACTAAAGACTGTATGGTGTTCACAAGCAATTGTTTACAGGCGCTAGGAAGCACATACTACGTACACATTACCATCACATCAGATATTCTGATCTTTGGCCAGTAAAGCTAAAATTAAAACCGTGATAATGTACCAAAACTACCTATATCAGGGTATATCACTATTGTATTCTTTTTAGGATATACAAGAGCTGTCATGGGGCAGTGCCCTCAACTATATGCTGCTTTGTCTTAGAAATGAATACAATAATGATAAAGGTAATATGCAATAAAGAGACAAAATAAAAATTAAGCATGAAATGCTGCAATGCAAAAAAAACAACAAGTTTTCAATGATTGACAGACAAACCTAATTAATTAAGCCTTTGTTGTGCGATTAAGTTTCAATATTTTTTTGTTTTAGTGACCTTGATCCTATGGGCCCCGAAAGCAATTCTATAATACTTTGTATACTAAGTTTGTAGATGTATTTGATGCTGCCCTCCTCCTGGCCTGCCAACACAATGACACAGTCATGTCATTTTTATAACCAGGTTTCACTTTACAGGTTAACAAGAGCTGTCGTAAAACAGTGCGCTCTACTACCCTCTTGGAATTGGACGTAAATACAATAATAGTGTGATATGTGCCTGTAAAAAGCAATAAAACAATCAAATAAAAAAGTGAATAAGAATCACAATGTGACAAAACAAGGTTTGATTTGGTTAAGATTATAAAAATGTGCCTGTCAAAATAAAAAAAAAAAAGACGCCAACGCGGCAACGCCGCATAAAGCTTGATTTTTTATTTGACAATGCAATTTTGCAAACCTAGGATTTGAGCTAATGACCTAGTATTTTTAACCAAAAAGACCCATATTTATATTTATCGGAGATATCATTCATACAAATAACCTGATCAACAGAAACTATTCCATTTGTGTGAGGAAAAACGAACATTTTATAAATACATCAGCTTTTCCAAAAGATCTGTCCCAGAGACCTAGTTTTTGACCCTAGATGACACACTTTATCATCTAAGATTTCATGTACACAAATATTTTTAAAGTTAATTAAAATTTAAATTTTTGAAAAATATGGTTAGATCTGAAATTCATGATTGGGATGTGTGTTTATAAAATAACAATTGAATTTAGTTATTAACTGATATGGATAGCTTTGGTAAGCATAGATTTTTTTTATGACATCAGGAAAGTATTTCCTAAGATTTGACCTAGTGACCTAGTTTTTGATCTGAGGTGACCTATATTCACAAATGATTAAGACAACATGTAGACAAATATTCTGACCAAGTTTAAAAAAGATTTGACTAAAATTAATGAATTTTTATGACTGTGGGATTCTTTCTTCTAAAATTTGACCTTGTGACCTAGGTTTTGACCGGGGATGACCCATATTATAGAACTTTTAAGATATTATGCAGACAAATATTCTGACCAAGTTTCATAAAGATTTGACAAAAATTGTTCAATTTATGATGTGGAATGATTTTCCTAAGATTTGACCTAGTGACCTAGAATTTGACCCGGGATGACCCATATTAAAAAACTTTCAAGATAGTATGCAGACAAATATTCTGACCAAGTTTCATAAAGATATGAAAAAAATGTTGAATTTATGACATGGAAATATTTTCTCTAAGATGTGACCTAGTGACCTAGAATTTGACCAGGGATGACCCATATTCATACATCTTCAAGATAACATGCCGACAAATAGTCTGACCAAGTTTGATTACCATTGGATAAAAACTCTTGATTTTATTACATAAAATGAAAACTTTAACGCAGAATTGTTAATGATAGTATAGCCCACCTATTCTTCGAATAGTCGAGCTAAAAATGAACAAATAATAATTTGCAATGCTAATAAGCTCTTGCTCAATTTCATCATGTCCCTTTCACATATGAGTTGGACTGATATATCAATCACTAAATATTAATGGTCCTAGGTCAAAGAATTCAAGGTTCATTGTGCAGAATAACCACTGTTAGCCATTACCTTCACCTTCGACCAAAAAACTCCGAAAACAATACTTGTCATGTTCTGGTCAAATATAACCTACCATTAATGTTTCATGGTGTGAAGTCAACCTACAAAATGTATTTTCAAATTATTCAAAAATATAAATGTGTCTGTTTGAAATATAAATGTGTCTGTTTGAAAACATATGCTAAAACATATGCCCATTTGTTTTTACAATAGTGGCATAATACATATAAAATACAATAAATCAATGACACAATGCAGCACAAAAGAGGTCTTTTATATCACAGATTCTCTGCAAGCCAAGGTAGGGTAATTCCATCCAAAGAGCATGCAAACTGACAACAGCCTGTTGAAGAGATTTTCCTGAGGAACAATCCTGGGTATTCATTCCCTTCCTTCTGTCAGAGTAGAGACGTTTCAAACTGACAGCCTGCAATTTTAATGTACATATTTGAAAACTGTTTATATTCACAGTGACTTTTTATAATTTTTTTACATAAAGTGATGTTACATAAAATGTTGCCCATATACAATAAAATGATTAAACAGACTATCATAAACAATAAGTCTACAAGTACGGTATAAGGCCTTAAAGGGACTGTACACCAGATGGCACTAAAAAAGTTTTTTTTCTGTAACATATCTCAGGACAATTATTTAATAGAATGTGTTACGCTTTTATGTCATAATTGTAAAAAAAGTACAAACATGTAAAAAAAAATGTGTCACCAAAATTGAAGTCCAGTGTTGTATCAACTGTGCTACGAAGGCTTACTTTTTACATAAAGTGATGTTACATAAAATGTTGCCCATATACAATAAAATGATTAAACAGACTATCATAAACAATAAGTCTACAAGTACGGTATAAGGCCTTAAAGGGACTGTACACCAGATTGGAACTAAAAAAGTTTTTTTTCTGTAACATATCTCAGGACAATTATTTAATAGAATGTGTTACGCTTTTATGTCATAATTGTAAAAAAAGTACAAACATGTAAAAAAAAATGTGTCACCAAATTGAAGTCCAGTGTTGTATCAACTGTGCTACGAAGGCTTACTTCAATCAAGTGGTATATTAAAGCTATACACCTAACTTGGTTATATCATGTGATAACATCGACTAGCCAATCACGCATAAGAAATTAATTCTACTAGGTAGACATACCCAGTAATCTTTTTGAATGGAAAAATATGAAATAACTGCTAAACTTAATAAACTTGCAATTTGATCATCTGGTGCACACTGTTGCTTTAACAGCAATTAAAAAAAAAACACATTCATGAAACAAATTATACTTTGCCTGTATATAATTATTTAAAACTATATTTATTTTTTTTTAAATTATTTTTCGTTTTAAATACAGAAATGCTTATGCTGAGGACTTGGAAAGTTCTATTCTTACACATGGAAGTGGTGCAGAATGTATCCATTAATAGCACGGCCGCAGATGTAATTCTGTAGATGTTTTCATGGCTGCTACTGATATCATGGACTCAACGGCATGGTCAACTGTTGGTCCAGGCAGCGATATATCTGCCATCTCTGTGGAAGGCTCTGGATGAAGGGCGGCAAAGGTCCATGACCAACTCCTAATAGCAAAATGAATTATTATTCAGAGTATGAGATGCACTATTTATTGAACATGTAAATGTACATGGGTATATCATTTTTGTTCTCACTCATCAACTCAATACTCTTTAAATCGTTGTTTATATTTCAATCCTGTACTTGTGTATAGACCTGTACTTGTTCATAGACATTTCCTTTAGGCCTGGCGGAAACAATAAATGTCTTATCATACAAAATTACAAACACAAAGCACAGTCTTACCAGTTGGCGTTTCAACACAGTTTGTTCTTCAACATTCCAGAAGCAAGCACGTGTAGACAGACACCAAGCACACACTTTAGGGTGATAGTGGTGGTGGTCATTTTGTGCTATTGTGCATCTAATAGCTTGTTAACTGCTACAGGTCTTTTTAGGCCAAATCTAAAAAAATGAACATCTGTCAATTGACCTACAGTGCATGAGAAAGTCACCTTTATAGAGTTATATGGTAAGAGAATTTAATAAAAAAACACAACTTTTAAGTTAAAGTCCAGTCAAAATCTCTAATATAAATGTGTATGGTCAGTGGAATAAGAACACAGCTGAAGACAATATACTTCCTGCCATATAAACCAGTGTTAGGTATAGATATGTACCGGAGTATATACAGTCATCTGTTAAACTACAGTGCTTTAGAACGTGTCCCAAAGCTATGATAACTAGTATAGAGATATATGGTCATTTGATAAACTACAGTGCTTTAGAACGTGTCCCCCAGCTATGACTACCAGTATAAAGATATATGGTCATTTGATAAACTACAGTGCTTAGAACGTGTCCCAAAGCTATGACTACCTGTATAAAGATATATGGTCATTTGATAAACTACAGTGCTTTAGAACGTGTCCCCCAGCTATGACTACCAGTATAAAGATATATGGTGATTTGATAAACTACAGTGCTTTAGAACGTGTCCCCCAGCTATGACTACCTGTATAAAGACATATGGTCATTTGATAAACTACAGTGCTTTAGAACGTGTCCCCCAGCTATGACTACCTGTATAAAGATATATGGTCATTTGATAAACTACAGTGCTTTAGAACGTGTCCCCCAGCTATGACTACCCGTATAAAGATATATGGTGATTTGATAAACTACAGTGCTTTAGAACGTGTCCTCGAGCTATGACTACCCGTATAAAGATATATGGTCATTTGATAAACTAGTGCTTTAGAACGTGTCCCAAAGCTTTTACTACCAGTATAAAGATATATGGTCATTTGATAAACTACAGTGCTTTAGAACGTGCTCCCTAGCTATGACTACCAGTATAAAGATATATGGTCATTTGATAAACTACAGTGCTTTAGAACGTGTCCCCCAGCTTTGACTACCTGTATAAAGATATATGGTGATTTGATAAACTACAGTGCTTTAGAACGTGTCCCCCAGCTATGACTACCAGTATAAAGATATATGGTCATTTGATAAACTACAGTGCTTTAGAACGTGTCCAAATGCTATTACTACCAGTATAAAGATATATGCTCATTTGATAAACTACAGTGCTTTAGAATGTGTCCCCGAGCTATGACTACCTGTATAAAGATATATGGTGATTTGATAAACTACAGTGCTTTAGAACGTGTCCCCCAGCTATGACTACCTGTATAAAGATATATGGTCATTTAATAAACTACAGTGCTTTAGAACGTGTCCCCCAGCTATGACTACCAGTATAAAGATATATGGTGATTTGATAAACTACAGTGCTTTAGAACGTGTCCCCGAGCTATGACTACCTGTTAAAAGATATATGGTCATTTGATAAACTACAGTGCTTTAGAACGTGTCCCAAAGCTATTACTACCTGTATAAAGATATATGGTCATTTGATAAACTACAGTGCTTTAGAACGTGTCCCCCAGCTATGACTACTAGTATAAAGATATATGGTCATTTGATAAACTACAGTGCTTTAGAACGTGTCCCACAGCTATGACTACCTGTATAAAGATATATGGTCATTTGATAAACTACAGTGCTTTAGAACGTGTCCCCCAGCTATGACTACCAGTATAAAGATATATGGTCATTTGATAAACTACAGTGCTTTAGAACGTATCCTAAAGCTATTACTACCAGTATAAAGATATATGGTCATTTGATAATCTACAGTGCTTTAGAATGTGTCCCCCACCTATGATCACCAGTATAAAGATATATTGTCATTTGATAAACTACAGTGCTTTAGAACGTGTCCCAAAGCTATTACTACCAGTATTTATAACGATATATGGTCATTTGATAAACTACAGTGCTTTAGAACGTGTCCTCGAGCTATGACTACCTGTATAAAGATATATGGTCATTTGATAAACTACAGAGCTTTAGAATGTGTCCCAATACTATTACTACCAGTATAAAGATATATGGTCATTTGATAAACTACAGTGCTTTAGAACGTGTCCCCGAGCTATGACTACCTGTATAAAGATATATGGTCATTTGATAAACTACAGTGCTTTAGAACGTGTCCCCGAGCTATGACTACCTGTTAAAAGATATATGGTCATTTGATAAACTACAGTGCTTTAGAACGTGTCCCAAAGCTATTACCACCTGTATAAAGATATATGGTGATTTGATAAACTACAGTGCTTTAGAACCTGTCCCCGAGCTATGACTACCAGTATAAAGATATATGGTCATTTGATAAACTACAGTGCTTTAGAACGTGTCCCACAGCTATGAATACCTGTATAAAGATATATGGTCATTTGATAAACTACAGTGCTTTAGAACGTGTCCCCCAGCTATGACTACCAGTATAAAGATATATGGTCATTTGATAAACTACAGTGCTTTAGAACGTATCCCAAAGCTATTACTACCAGTATAAAGATATATGGTCATTTGATAATCTACAATGCTTTAGAATGTGTCCCCCACCTATGATCACCAGTATAAAGATATATTGTCATTTGATAAACTACAGTGCTTTAGAACGTGTCCCAAAGCTATTACTACCAGTATAACGATATATGGTCATTTGATAAACTACAATGCTTTAGAACGTGTCCTCGAGCTATGACTACCTGTATAAAGATATATGGTCATTTGATAAACTACAGAGCTTTAGAATGTGTCCCAATACTATTACTACCAGTATAAAGATATATGGTCATTTGATAAACTACAGTGCTTTAGAACGTGTCCCCGAGCTATGACTACCTGTATAAAGATATATGGTCATTTGATAAACTACAGTGCTTTAGAACGTGTCCCCGAGCTATGACAACCTGTTAAAAGATATATGGTCATTTGATAAACTACAGTGCTTTAGAACGTGTCCCAAAGCTATTACCACCTGTATAAAGATATATGGTGATTTGATAAACTACAGTGCTTTAGAACGTGTCCCCCAGCTATGACTACCAGTATAAAGATATATGGTCATTTGATAAACTACAGTGCTTTAGAACGTGTCCCACAGCTATGAATACCTGTATAAAGATATATGGTCATTTGATAAACTACAGTGCTTTAGAACGTGTCCCCCAGCTATGACTACCAGTATAAAGATATATGGTCATTTGATAAACTACAGTGCTTTAGAACGTATCCCAAAGCTATTACTACCAGTATAAAGATATATGGTCATTTGATAATCTAGTGCTTTAGAATGTGTCCCCCACCTATGATCACCAGTATAAAGATATATTGTCATTTGATAAACTACAGTGCTTTAGAACGTGTCCCAAAGCTATTACTACCAGTATAACGATATATGGTCATTTGATAAACTACAGTGCTTTAGAACGTGTCCTCGAGCTATGACTACCTGTATAAAGATATATGGTCATTTGATAAACTACAGAGCTTTAGAACGTGTCCCAATACTATTACTACCAGTATAAAGATATATGGTCATTTGATAAACTACAGTGCTTTAGAACGTGTCCCCAAGCTATGACTACCTGTATAAAGATATATGGTCATTTGATAAACTACAGTGCTTTAGAACGTGTCCCCGAGCTATGACTACCTGTTAAAAGATATATGGTCATTTGATAAACTACAGTGCTTTAGAACGTGTCCCAAAGCTATTACCACCTGTATAAAGATATATGGTGATTTGATAAACTACAGTGCTTTAGAACGTGTCCCCCAGCTATGACTACCAGTATAAAGATATATGGTCATTTGATAAACTACAGTGCTGTAGAACATGAGGCCCAACTAGGACTACCATTATAAAGCCAATTGTCATTTGTTTAACTTGTTTAGGTTAGTTTAGGTTAAATGTCAATAAATTTTGTAAAGGTCAAAATTCAGCTCATTCCCACCAAATCACTGTGAAATGGATGTGCTTTGCTGAAAAAAATGATTTGCAAGCATCAATAGTTAAATAATGCATAAAATTATGGAAATATTTAATACCGTCTTCCCAAAATTCTTCGTACTAGAGTCAGGCACAAATTATCTTGCATTTCCAGCTCCTGGATTTTCCTTAAAGCCTCTTCCAAGATTTTACAAACCAGCAATTTTGTTCGCTGTGGTGTACTCATGTGTTTTACACAGATATCAATGACGTAATTGTGTAAACACGCACCTGCCTAAATCCGCACTGTCGTTTATCAAAATCCATACTGTATTTAATTTTTACGGCATCCGTGACATGCATTAGTTTTCGCACAACGCAAAATGTGTTTGAGCTCTATTACTTTAAGGTACATAAGGTAGGTTTCTTCTTAGATCTTTTCAATACGTATGCATCGTTCGGTCGGTATAAAACGCAGCGTTTTGCGCAGTTTGCATTATGCAGACGTGCAGACTACGTTTTAGGGTTAGTCCTCCTTAATGGCCGTACACGAGTCTTTTGACGATTTTGTTTTACTATGGCAGACTCGTGACGTCCACCATCCCAGCAAAAAGTAGCGAACGGTCCTTGCGCAGAGAATCCTCGCGGCCACAATTTTGAAAAATTAAATTTCTACGATAACATTATTGCCTACTATTAAACACATCTTTATTTATGTCATGTTTTCAACCGCCTAAGGATTATTTACATTTTAATCATAAATAAGTGATAATAAAAAATAAATGTTTGTGTGTACCATTTAAAGCAATCATTCATCTTTCAAAAAACAAAAAAATAAAATCTGTTTCAATCGTCTGTTGTTTACATTTTGAATTTTGGCTGTCACATATTGTATTTGACCTAGATACAACATGCTTTCGACCATGACCTTTAACTATACTTCGCAACAAAAGTTTGTGCACAATCTTTTTTTATTTTAATTTGCATAACTTGTTTAAACTGTTTAATGTTTAATGTATTTTATTTAAAAAAAAAGTAATTAAATATTTACATATTTGCCATACAGTCACTTTTTAGTTACTTATCACCACAAGAGAGGCAAAGGAATGCATCATCCCTTCTAATGGCTTTCACATGGATACACAATGATAAATTCACCCATCATGAACCCTGTTATCACTGGTCCAACTCTGAATGAGCCTCATATAACCTGCCTAGGCTACAATATGTATATTTTTATGTTAACTGAGCGCCCAAATGCAATTCAATATAGTTACCTGTAGATAAATTTCATTAATTTTAGAATAAGCAACATACCATATTTTGATGCGCTTTTAATGTTGTGCACTATACTTAGAAAACAATAGGGCATAGGTTTTAGGCTTTGGTAGATATGCAAGATCTGGCAAACAAAAACAACACGATTTTAAAGAAGTATTTTACATGTGAAATCATTTTAAACGAATGGTCTAAATTGGCATTAATTAAAAATGACAAATTGGTGTTGTTACAAGTATAACTTTATAAGTTTTTTAACACTACCATTCCCATTCTTTTTCAAATGAAGTTTTCTGACAGTTCTACTGTTATGGTTAACTATTGGAGCTTATTTTTACTGGAAGTGACGCAAAATAGAAGTGTTTTACCCATT
The DNA here is from genome assembly GCF_026914265.1 of Mya arenaria. Classification (NCBI taxonomy): domain Eukaryota; kingdom Metazoa; phylum Mollusca; class Bivalvia; order Myida; family Myidae; genus Mya; species Mya arenaria. The sequence continues at coordinate 35,934,301 of NC_069138.1, read as the reverse complement.
TTCAGGAGGCGGTCGAAAATAGGTTGTGGTCGAAAAAAGATTTTCCGGGATACAGTATAACGTAGTCTAATTCTAAAATAATAGACGTGTTAAACGGTATTCTTCCAATCACTGAAGGATTTGCCATATCAACAATTGTAAAAAAAAATCCATCAACGTTCAATTATTTGGACTACAGTATAACCATATGCAGACATGTTTTGCCAATTAAATAAGTTTTAGTTCTTTCTTCATGTAATTGTTAACAATGTACATGTTGTCATATGATATGTACATGTTCGTGACAGATTGAAAATTAGAACATAAATATTTTATTTAACGTTTATCAGACCTCATTGTTTATTAGAACAATATTTAAAACAAATATAATGTGTAAAATGGTTATATTAAATGTTTGTTTGTTGATTAAGAATCATTGCAGTATTATTTAAAATCGGTACAAAATGAATATCGGTATAATTTGTATGTATCTACTTACTTTTATTTGAAACTACATCAAACAAATTTGAACCATGTTCTCAATTTTAAAAACAAATATCAATGACATTATGTTGTGCATTGATGACCTTGACTGTAACCTTTTGACCTATTTTCTCGTTTTTGAAGTTACAGCAATGAAATTTTGGTCATGTGACTGTGTAAAGTTTTTTTAAACAAATATCAGTGTTGTCTTGGATGATCTTGACTGTGACCTTTTGACGTACTATGTTATTTTTCAAGCTGCAGTAATGAAATATGAACTGTGTGTACAGTTTTGAAAAAAAAAAGTCATCTTCAAATGACCTTGACTGTGACCTTTTGACCTTTCTTTTTTAAGCTTCAGCTATGACATTTTGACCATATCAAAGCTATATGCTTGGATGACCTTAACTGTAACTTTTTGACCTTTTTTAAATTTTGAAGCTTCTGTTATGAAATTTCAACCATGTGTACAAATATCAATATTGACATTATCAGGTGACCTTTTGACCTACTTTCTTATTTTTGAAGCTACTGTTTTGAAATTTGGACCATTTGTACAGATTTGAGAACAAATATCAAGCTATATTGATTACAAAGTTCAAACACTTTTACTCAGGTGAGCAATTATGGACCTCTTGTTTTAAGTTCATTAGAGCCTTGCATAATGCTGTCTTTAAAATAAACCTCTATCTTTTCGGGTTGACTTAACTTGAAGCATCAGTAGCTGTGCCTGTGTATCAATAAAACATGCTAATCCATTTGTCATGCACTTAACGAGGGACAAGTACTTACCTCTGGCAGGAGTCTGTTGTATAATGACAGACATAAATGTTAATTGAAATAAACCTGTTATAAAGAGTAGAAGAATAATGAATATAATAACATTATATTTGGGAGGCTGTTTTACAAATGAAATATTGCTTAAAAGGTCTAAGCTACATATATGTTATCAATATAATGACTTCTTAATGCGGCGTTCACACAGTGCCGATTATGGCTCCCGTTTGAGAATAGACAGCGCTACGACACGAAAAGCGAAAAAGTCGGATTACAATCCTCAATGATCTGGAATGTCCTATCATTGTCTGAACGCAGTCGTATATGTTCGTAACAGAGTCCTACAGATCGGGAATGGTCCGGAGAGGTCGGCCAAGCACTCCCGACAGTTAGGTGCGTCCCGTAACATTCGGGAAACACAGCCGATTTTGTCTAGTCGGATTACAATCGTGACTATGTCGTGACAGATTCGGTCGTTTTTTACCATGACAAAGATACAAATCGGATCAGAATCGGATTGAGAATGGGATAATCGGGATGAATTCTGCTGGAAACGGCTGGATCGGGACGCCTCCTGAACAATATGTTGTCGTAATTAAATAAATGTTTTTACAAATTTTAATAAAAGTTTGAAATTCCAGCCACGAATCACAGGATCTTGATCAGACTTTTGACACGTTTTAATCGGGAATGGTCCTATCAAGGACGGCAGTAAAAATCCTGAATGTGTGACTTAGGCTAAACAGAAATGCTTTATTTATATATTGACCTAGCGTCAATAATATCGACCAGCAGCTGCTACTGTCTAACCTAATTAAACTTTTGGAAACAAATAATCTCAATTTAAAAGAATCAAACAGGTATGATGTATTGTTAAACCAAAAAATTTCGTCAACTCACAGACCTATGGTTTATAGTTTTCTTGGTCTGTGATGCTGTTAATATACTTCTTAAAAAACAGTCCGGCAGTTCTATTAATAACAATTAACAGAAAAAGTGCCTGTTTGTCTTGAAAAAGAAGGCAAGTGGAATTTAAAACTTCCCATGCATCCAGCAACTTTTCCTGCTTTTAAAATTCGTCATACAATATAATCATAATGATCACTGGGTATCAACCATTATAGTTATGAAAATATTTATTTTCTGGATTCCAATCCAAGTACAACAATTAGTCTTGGAAAAAATGAAAAATCAACAACGTTAAAGCGATCAGTATAATAAACTTAAAACTCTTGTTTCGTAATTACGCCATGCCTTTTATTTAATTAAGTTAACAATGTTATGTATCATATTTTTCAATATATTTTATTTTCATTTTAGTTATTATGTTTATATTAGGTTTATAAATATAATGTCAATTTGTAGCATGATCTTTATATGTCTGTGCAATTTGAAAAAAATAATGCATATTTGAACATTTTTATACTGGGTACATGTACATCAACAATTGTATAAACATACCTGTTTAAAGATTCATGCTACTAAAACTGTTGTTTTATAATAAAGAACCTGGCTCTTGAAATAATGACATGGATTTTGATCTGAATATACTTTGTTAATACAGTTATTTTATTACATGCTTGTTTCTTAACATTGACTTTAACTTCATTGTTACTTAACTGGAAAATTTTATATTGATTGACAGATCTAGATTGTTTCAAGTCTGCATTTTCATAAAGATTTCAATAATTTTGTTATAAACGCCACTTAATAAATGAATGATGTGAAGTGTCATTAATAAAACAATCCAAAAGTTGGTTTGTTTTATTAATGACACTTGATCCAACACAAGAGTGCCACTAAAACCTTTTCCCTATATGTCTTTATTCCTATTTGTAACATATTTGCTGGGTTTTCCCTATATGTTTATATTGGCTGCGCAAATAATTGCGTTATACGAACCCTGCATTTCATGCGTAGAAGTTTTTAGCTAATGCGTTATAATGAAGCATGAACCACAAGGGGGAAAACACAAATTACATTTTACAAAAACTGGTTACAAATTTATGCCCCCTTAGGATTTTTACAAAAGCATTAGACAAGTCATGTTTTAGGCTCATTAAGGTAGCTTGTCATATAAACCATACATGTATAATAATTTATCACGATAATTCTTAATCAATTAAATATTTAAGAATATGTTGTATTGTACATATATATTGTGTTCTCACATGTAACATTTGTCAGTAATAATGTCAGGGTTTCCGCCAGGCCTTTTTCGCTTGTTGGGCCAGACATGCCTTCCTGTGGCAAGGCTAATTACAGACACATGTTAATTGCACCATCAAGCCCGCCATAATCCCCGCAGTGATGAGTTTTCAATATTGACCATACTAAGCTTTACGGCTTTCATAATAGTTGATCAATAGCAAGAAGGCATGTCTGCCGTATAACCGGGTGCTCATGTTTTATTCTCATATACCCATCATGGGCAATCTCATACTGCAACACACTGACAGTATGGTTTTGGTTTTCATGATACAGTCACATGATACTGTCACATACATTTTGCATGCATGTCTAAAAAATAGTCATTTTGGGTTTCTCAAGTATGTCATCTGATATATATTTTGTTATACCATTACATCAGTTATTATCTTCAATTGTGCAAGGAGTAAACAAGATCATATGTTCATATAGTGATTATTTTTTCTGGCCTTAGTATAATGTCATAAAACAGTTTCAGGTTTTATGAAATAGAAATTTTAGATTTTTGTGTCTCTTCTATCATAGATTTTTATATTAACTGGTACATGTATATTCTTATTTACCGGTAAGTTGGTACATATATGATTGTTAAATGATATTTATCAATTTATCAATACTGTCTTTGTTTCACTTTTAGACTACTGTCACACTAGACGCCATGCAATATTTATATACTATCATCTAGCGGGAGAAAAAAATTTACTCTAAAAAATCAGATGTCTTGAATTTCTTGTGGCGATATATTTTAATATGTGTATGTTTTTTTTTCCTTTTTCATCAGATTACAGCTTGAGGTCTGCTATATGGATTACACATAAGCCATTCGATGTTGCAAGAAGATTAAATTTTCCAAGGTAATCTTGTCAAATTTCTGTAAATGTATGATCTTCTGTTAGAGTCATGTCACAGCGGTCCATAGAATTACCGGAACCCCCCTGTTTACCAGAATCTACCAAAATCTACCGGAAATACTAAAATAACTAAATTTAAGTAAGGTTTGAGGTGTTCTTAAGCTTAAATAAATGAAGTATTTATACTTTAGTAAACCTTTATTATCATATATACACAGAAAAAGAAAAGGATTTCGGTTGTTTGGAGGTCAGATTGCCGATTATAATCTCATCACTGGAATCCCGTATTAAAAACAAAAATTAGTAAGTTTCAATACTGTTTTTTAACCTAAATATAGAATAAACTAGAAAGACTAAGTTAAAATCCCATATTCACATACAGAAAGTGACAATGATTCTGTTAGTTACTGTTTTGAGGTTGGAAAGCCGATAACGATATAACCAAACTTCTGGAATCACATGTGAAATACTATGTCACAGTTTGTCAAGAAGGCGTTTACTTTGAATGTGTGTTTTTGTTTTCAGGTATATTTTGGAGCCTGGAAAGAATCATGCTTAATTTTAGAAAGAAAAGAATTATGCTTGAATTCACCAAAAAAGGTAAAAAACTATCTCATTCTTCACCTTTTAAAGCTGCACTCTCACAGATTATAAGTATCTATCATGTGTTTCCGGTACGGATAGAAAAATCAGAGTACGCTGGTAACTAGGCTTGCTGAGATACTGGCCACGCAGCGTGCCAGAGGGTCAGATTTTTTCAATTCGGACCAGAAAACATGATTGATATTTTTTCTTGCATATCTAAAATTTAATATCAATTTGTGGGGAAATTGATGTAGAAATCACACTTTTGTACATTTCACCAAAAAGCGTATGCGACGTTGTTTACTGACGTCATAAAGCGCAGTAATTTCAAATCACTATTGACGTCAAATAGTTCCCCTAAAAATCATGTTTTTACGATAATCTATTTTCAATTATAATTAAAAGTCTTGCATACTTGTATATTTAATTGTGCTTTATTGAAATGGCATAATACACTTTTCATAAACCATACAATAAAAGAAATAAGAAGTGGCGCATTGTCGAGCGTGACTCATCTTACATGGGGGGTGTGAGACGGGTGTTTCCAGCACTGGTCACATAACTGGAAACACACGTCCGGTATGCAAGAAATACCGTTTTTTACAACTTTTTTTTGTCTTGGAAAGAGCAAATTTTGGTGTAAATATCAATTTTTGAACTTAAATATATAAATCTGCCAGCTAATTTTTTGTCAGCAGTCTTATATAACTGGTTTCCATGCATTTTCACAAAAATTGGCTTGTTCCAAGTCCAAAAAAAAGTTGTCAAAATGTTCAGTGCGTGCAGCTTTAAGCATCATTTACAGCTGATACAAGGGTTCCTATTTGCCTTTAAGCATGTTCGATAACTGACCAAACTATTTCCTGAGTTATGCTCCTTGATAAACTAAGAATATGTAGGATGGAAGATTTTAAATATCCCTTTTAGCTCACCAGTCCTTTTCAGGATGTTCATGGGCTGGGTTTAGAATTAATAGTAATGCACACTAAGTGAAACAAGGGCCAATAAAATGTTTTTCTCAATAAAAAACTGGCCAGAATATGAGGGAAATATTTTAAAGAAGTATTATGCTGGATCTGCAGGGATTATATTTATATTCACTAACAACTTGAGTCTGAGACACAGATTTTGCAATGTATATTTTTTGATTTAACTGTAAAATAGCTCTTGTTATAGCAATTATTCTAAAAATTCCTGTATCTGTTAAATTTAAACTCTTCTACAATCAGTTCCTCAACTTTGTCAAAAATAGTTATATTGGAGGGACTAGACCCCAGATGGTCCAAAAATTGTCAAATTCAGTATTTCCTTTAAATAAGCTTAGAATTGTTAATGCGGGCTAGTAATAGGCCGATTATACATCATTTAATAAGAATAGACGCAACACTTATTTTGCTGTCTTATCAGTTTTTCCATTTAGAAATAGCACATAATGGTTTCCCAGTTAAAATAATATCTGATTATGAGAACAGATAAATATTCCGTTGCCAATTTTGGGGAAATACTTACTGGGATTTACATGGTAGATATCCCAAGTAAATTTCAAATTGGAATGATGTGCAAAATCTGTGAAATATGCATGTGTCATAAGCAGTTTGATGCCATGGTATCATCTGGTGTCTAGTCCCTTAAAGATGTTTTCTAATATTTAAAATTTCACTTTTCTGAGCCTGAGTCTCAAATTCAGACTCGATATTAGTGAATATGGGCCCAGATCACATCGTCACAGAATAAAATAGCTATGTATTTTATCTGATTTCAGTCTCATCAATGCATTGTACATTCATGAATAAAAGTATATTCAACAAACAATACATACAAGTGCATTGCCACTATAGGAAGAGTTATAAGAGACTATCAATTTTATAAAACAACTAAGACACATAACATCTTTTTACAGATAAGTGCAAAATACCCTTGCTAATCCCATTTTAAAAAAACTGCTTTTAGCTACATGTATGTATCTCTGGTGAGTAGTAAAGGAGCTGTCTGATCCTCTTATTTCAATCAAAGGTAAAATTAATCCATCCTGTATAGATGTGTATCCTCCAACATTTTAGAAATAAGACTGTTTCTATTGTTGAGATGGTGTATGACGGTACTTTTCTTTCAGAAACCATTGACATTGAAAGTTCCAGTAAAGTGGCTTCAGCCTGCTTGTTAAGTCCAACATTGGTGGAATGTTCAGAAAGTATGTGTGGAAATGGAGAGTTGGGAGAGAAAGGGGTAGAAAAAAAACTAGGTTTGTAATTATTATTTTTCTTTCACAGTTGAGGTATCAGATGTTTAAATAAGACTATCAATATTGCTTGCTGCAGTGTTTTTAGCTCGACTATTCGAAGAATAAGGAGAGCTATACTACTCACCCAAGCATCGGCGTCAGCATCACACCTTGGTTAATGTTTTGAATGTAAGCACCTTTAAGTCATTATCTCAGTAAATACATCATGTATTGTATTGAAACTTTAGTTATGTATTCCTAACTATCTAACCTACTAACTTAATGAAGTTAGATAACACTTATTTGAATTTAATGCACATAATGGGCATTTATTATTTGACTTAGAAAATCTGGTTAAGGTTTTGCATGTAAGCACACATAGGTTAATATCTCAGCAACTACTTGATGTATTGCATTAAGACTTTATACAATGGTACTCAACCATCCAACCTTCCTAATTAACCAAGTTAGATAACTCTAGTTTGCATTTAATGCAAATAATGACCCTTTATTATTCGACTTAGAAAATCTGGTTAAGGTTTTGCATGTAAGCACACACAGGTTAATATCTCAGCAACTACTTGATGTATTGCATTAAGACTTTATACAATGGTACTCAACCATCCAACCTTCCTAATTAACCAAGTTAGATAACTCTAGTTTGCATTTAATGCAAATAATGACCCTTTATTATACGACTTAGAAAATCTGGTTAAGGTTTTGCATGTAAGCACACACAGGTTAATATCTCAGCAACTACTTGATGTATTGCATTAAGACTTTATACAATGGTACTCAACCATCCAACCTTCCTAATTAACCAAGTTAGATAACTCTAGTTTGCATTTAATGCAAATAATGACCCTTTATTATTCGACTTAGAAAATCTGGTTAAGGTTTTGCATGTAAGCACACACAGGTTAATATCTCAGCAACTACTTTATGTATTGCATTGAGACTTTATACAATGGTACTCAACCACCCAACCTACTTAATAAACCAAGTTAGATAACTCTAGTTTGCATTTAATGCAAAATATTTCCCTTTATTATTCGACTTAAAAATGCTGGTTAAGGTTTTGCATGTAACCACATTAAGTCAATATCTCAGCAAATACATCATGTATTGCATTGAAACTTTAGATATGTATTCCCAACTATCTAACCTACTTAATTAATGAAGTTAGATAAAACTTTTTTGAATATAATGCAAATTATGGGCCTTTATTATTTGACATATAAATTCGAATACATCATGTATTGCATTGAAACTTTATACACAGGCTCCCAACCATTTAACCTTCTTAATTAATCAGGAAAGATAACTCTATCATTTATATTTTATCATTTTTGCCCCTTTATTATGCGACTTAAAATACTGGTTAAGGTTTTGCATGTTAGCACACATAGGTTAGTTTCTCAGCAACTACTTCATCTATTGCATTGAGACTTTAGACAATGGTACTCAACCATCCAACTTAATTGAATAATCAAGTTAGATAACTGTATTTTACAAATAATGGCCCTTTATTATTAGACTTAGAAATTCTTGTTAAAATTTTGCATGTAACCACATTCATGTTAATATCTCAGCAAATACATCATGTATTGCATTGAAATCTTATCTAATTTTACAGTGATCCATGTTTCGCCCAAACTTTTCAATCCTTACACTGAAAAGCGGCATAATAGTCGAGCGCGCTGTCCCTGTGACAGCTCTTGTTTCAACTAAAAATGCTCCCAAAATTTCACAATTGTAGGCATTTCTCAGCAATATGCTATTTTATGGATCTTGGAAGGGCTTGTTAATAGAGACCTTTCATGGGATTGTGTTTGGGGCCCCAATAGTCTTGGTTAAGGTCAAGGTCACTGTTTCTATAGATAGATAACTGTTTCGTACTGAAAAACTGAAGATAAGGTTAACGTGTTGCAACCAAACTTGATATGTAGGAAGAGCTTATGTAGAATTTCCATGGAATTCAATTTTGGGGCCTCTGGTCAAGGTCATGGTCACTGTTACTAAAAATAGAAAAAAAAACAGTTGAAACTGAATCTCACAACGAAGGCTGAAGTTCTTCTGTCAATCATTTAAAACCTGGTTTTATCGCATTCCGGTGTTTCTTGTAAAACTTTTAATTCAACTTTTTTTTTAATGTTTTGGCATGCACATATTGCACCATAATTGTATTCATATCTAAAACAAAGCAGCATATAGTTGAGCATGCTGTCCTGCGACAGCTCTTGTTTGACGTATTCTTTCTCTGCACATAAAACAGTGCACTTTGGATGCATTAACTTACTTTATATGAGTCAGGATGTTGCAAAACAATGTTACAAGATTAAATGAGATGCATGTCTGTCTGATTATAAGATTGCAATATGATATCTGAATATAACAGAAAAAGAATTTGATTTGAAGTAATATTGTGTTGGCTATATTGGAATCATCTTGTCTTGCCCCTCCATATGTCTGTCTGTCTTTCCATCACAAATTGTGTCGCTCCATATCTCTTGAACCACTGGAAGGATTTTGAAATAACATGTTACAAATGTTCACCATATTGAGTATATGCAGATGGCATGTTACAACCAGCTCAGTTCAAGGTCAAGGTCACACGTAGAGGTCATAGGTCATATGACAATATTTTGTGTCACCCCCATATCTCTTGTGCTGCTTAAAGGATTTTAAAATAACTACCTGGTATCCACAAATGTTCACCATATTGAGAGCACAGGCATCTGAATCATTGTTTGTCACAAAAATGTTGATTAAAACCATTTTGGGTACATACAATGAGATAAACAACACATCTGAAGATATTTAGTGCCTTTGATATACAAAATTAATGATCATCCTATTGAGATGATGTGTAGGGGGGAAGTTTTTGATCACTAAAAAAACAACTATATAGTGCCCTTTGTTAATTTGCATATTTTTTTTTGTCCTAGACAACTTAAGTTTTTGAGGTATATATTTCAAAACTTTATTTACAGACAATAGTGAGATAGATCCCATTTAGGAGAAGTGCAGTGCACATGTACCATTACTCCGGATGCAGATACATGTATGGCAGTCTGTGACTGCCCTTGTTATACTATTGTTTCTACTTCCCTCAATTACTTTGTTTTTCAGGTATTGACTTGTACAAAACATTATTTTGTTCAACTCAATTAAAAACTATGCTATGTTTTTAAAAACACATGTTTTTTGGATGTTATAGCCCTCATTTCTATATACTACGGTATATTAAACATTATTGATGCTGTCTCACCGACATAGGACATTTATAAATTCCCAGTGATTCTTCATTACAAGGTGGTGTAGTGGGGGTAATCATGACATCCAGTGATAGATCAAGATTTTTAAGTAATGGATAGATGAGTTATCATTTAGATTACATTGTACTGCTGTTTGCTGCAAGAAGCTATTGTCTGATAACAGTCTCGGCATTGTTTTCAATAAGACTGGATTTCTTTTGCAGAATGTCCCGATTCAATTGACTTGAAAGAGAATGGTAAAATAAATGAAACTGATGCAGATCTCAAAAGAAAAAATGAACTAGATTACACAGCTGAGCTCAACAAGTTGGTTTCGGAAGATCAAAAGAAAAGGAATGGGGGTCTTGATGATAGCATTTTGGGTCAAATTACGTTAAAGGAAGATGACCATGTATTTGAAGGGAGTTGCCATGTAGTTGATCTTCGTCTAACAAGTGGCGCTACATTACCAGATGATCTTGACACTCCATGTGATGTTGATGGTAAAGACAATTATCATGATGAGAAAGCTACAAATATTAAACTGGACACAGAAAGGCCACAATGCAGAATCAGTACAATTGAAGCCAGTAATAATGAATCTGATGATGAAAATGAGATGGTAGATGCGTTTTGTTCGGATTTTCAAAAGGAAAAAAAGGAAATATTGGATGAAATACCTGAATCTGAAAGTGAGGAAACAGTGAAAGGTAAATAATTTCACTACATTGTAAATCTTATTCAAAATCAAAACATGGGATACACATAATATGTTATACAACAAACATAAATTTTGAGTGATAAACGTTCAACGTCTTACTATAAAAATAATGCATTTATGGAAAAAATTAATTACTGATAACAAGTTTATAACCGTGTATTTAATAGCTGAAAACGCAAAAGTATTAAATGATTGGTGAATGCTAAAAGATTTACTGTGATCTACTGTTGTCTCATAAGGTAGAAATGCCGTGTTTTCTGCACCTTTCTTTCAAATTAAACGCAGTATCCTTCATAATAACCATTGTTTTCGACATTTATTAATCCTTTTTGGTTAATTAAAACAATTGTATTAAATATAGTAAATCTTATTTGGGAGTAATAGTGCATCTTTCAGGAAACAAATAATCCTTCAGCAAAATTGAATAATAATTGACTTAAGATTATTGAGTAAGTGTTGGTGATGTACTGGAATTGAGTAGTAAATTGTTCTGATACAGAGAGTGCACTGTTCGCATTTTATTGAAGCATGCCGTATATATAGTGACTATTGTGATTTATCATTTCGCAAGATGTTTGAGTTGCAGGGTTTTATCACATTTACAAGATTGATTTTACGCTTTATTTTTAATGTAAATAGAAGATTAACAGCAACTTCTTTATTCAGATTATGGAACAGGGACCTGTAATAACTTAGATGAAAAATTACCGTGTGTTGGTTTGCTTTTACGAGTTGGCAGGAAGAGTATTTTCGATGAAGGTAAAGTGTCTTTACAGTAGTCATTGTTTGTTATCCTGCAGTTTGCTTATTCATAGGTAACAATGTTGATTATTAGCAATGAAGTAAATGTTATCTGTTAGATATGCTTTAATTATTATACTTATCATCCTTTAATATCAGTTTTCTGTATTAATTGTGTTTTTTTTTTTTGTAGAACTGTCGCAAAAGGACTTAAAATTGAAAGTAATCCCAGTTCCTCCAGGCTACTTTATGAGGGGATTGAGATTTAAAAATGTAGAAGACGATTTTTCCTTGGACTTTTTTGAAAAAATTGTGAAAGGAGATGAACGATGTCATAAGAAGCTTACTTCACTGGAATCCAGAATAATAGCGCTGAGAAATGTTTCTTGGTTACCGATACACGAACTCCCTGTTCCGAAAGTTGAGATAGATGTGCACTATGTTGACCAGTTCCCGCCTTTAATAGCAATCATTACCCAAATCGCGGAGGGAAATACACCAAGGCCACAGATATCCATGCGCTATGAGCTCCTGCGTCTGTGCACACTGAGAACCTTCCCGAGGGAAAACAAGCCATACCTGATCAAGCTTGCTGCAGCGGGGTGCGTATTTGTTAGCTTAAACATTATATATTTTACAATGATTGTGAAGAAAGGTTGAGTTAACTTGAACTAAGTCACTTGTGTTGGCACGATGTTGCGCGAGAGTGGTATTGTGTTATGGGTGAAAACAGAGTGCCAGGTGAAAACCCACTTGTCCAGCTTGGTGACCACTAACCAAACTCACATGCTCCCAGGCTGGTACTCATTTGCATTTTTCTAATAATGTCATTAAATTTTTTGATAGAAGTTCCATACATGTGATAACGTCCCGGACGTCCGGGATTGTCCTGGAAATCGTATCTCTGTCACGGAGTCACAGAGGGTGCATGTTTGTCCCGGAAAGTCATAAAAAAAATGAAAAAAAAATCTCGGAATCGATTATCTTAATTTTACCAATGTAAGTCAGCTACATGTATTTTGCCTGTCCAGGACACTTGTCGTAAAACACAGGACATGTTGACACTAATCCGTTAATTGGTACGTGTGTCGTCGAGGTCATCGTCAATCACCCGATAATTGATCTATTTGCCTATTGTTGTGCTTAAAGAGTCGGGGAGGGTTCTTGTATACAAATTCATTGTTTTCATATGGATTTGTTTGGTCTTAAGAATGATAGCTTTTAATTGATGAATTGATATTTTTCACCTATTTTACCGACAAACGAGCATGAAGTTAAGTTCAAAGAAAGTGACAAAATGTGTAAAAAACAAAATTATATATATTCCATTCAAATTTCAAAGTCGATACGTCGTTATACTGTAAACAACTTTAACAAAGTGATGTAATGTTTGATGTTATATGAATAATTATGTTATAAATAATGAAGCATGTTTAATTTTGCCATTTTACTCCAAACCACAATTTGAATATGATTGTCAAGCCTTTATATACAAAACATGAAATATGTATAATGTAGAAGTTATTTTATTCATGAAAAAGGTATTCAATATTGAAGTAGTAAATCTATGCATTTGCCAATATTTGGACTTAAGTAAGTACTTCAGCAATTAAATTCAAAAATCAAATGTCATGGTCAATTTTATTAAAAACATTCATGCTGTGTTGTCTGATAATAATAGAGCTTTATTTAAGAAGAAGATTATTATATTGTGGTTTTCTTGATCTTTATCAGATACCAGACTTTTTTGTATTGCCCTCATTTATGATATACTCATGTATGAAAATTATTTGACTAATTTGCGTCTGTTTTTTATCATGTGAGTTTTGTTATTTTAGCTTTTACTATGCTTCTGACGGAGATGGTGTTGTCTGTTATTGCTGTGGCATTCGCCGATATGGATGGACAGATAGAGATGATCCCACATCAGTTCACAAACGAATCAACCAACACTGTAAATTTTTCAAGAAAAATGCGGAGTACAATGTTCCAGCTATTGCATTTGGTCCAATAGGGCTGAAAGAAGCTTTTCTTGATTCAATTGCCGATTGTGAAGTACTGAATTACAGCGAGGACGTCAACAATAGTATGGACAACAATCAAAGCGGTCAGCCATCAGTGACAAACAGGCCTGGGCTAGGTATGTGTTTGAGGTTTTTTAGGGGCTCCAGAGAAAATTGTGTGAAATAAGGGGAATAAGCAGGGTAGGCCTTTTTTAAATTTAGAAAATTCATCTTCTTCAAAGTTTGTTTTAAATGTGCTGGTTTTTTATGCCCATATGGTTAAGTGCTGACCTGTAAATGAATCAAACATACTTTACATTATAAACTCCCTTGAAAAATGTTTAAATTCTTAGTCTTCACAAAGTCATTATTGAAGATTAACATCGCATATTTTTAGCTCGACTATTCAAAGAATATGGAGAGCTATACTACTCACCCAAGCATCGGCGTCGGTGTTGGCGTCACACCTTGGTTAAGGTTTTGCATGCAAGCACACATAGGTTAATATCTCAGCATCTACCTGAGGTATTGCATTGAGACTTTATACAATGGTACTCAACCATCCAACCTTTTTAATTAACCAAGTTAGAAAACTCTTATTTGCATTTAATGCAAATAATAGGCCTTTATTATTCAACTTGGAAATCTGGTTAAGGTTTTGGGTGCAAGCACACATAGGTTAATATCTCAGCAATTACTTGAGGTATTGCATTGAGACTTTATACAGTGGCACTCAACCATCCAACCTACTTCATTAACCAAGTTAGATAACTCTAGTTTGCATTTAATGCAAATAATAGGCCTTTATTATTCAACTAAGAAATTCTGGTTAAGGTTTTGCGTGCAAGCACACATAGGTTAATATCTCAGCAACTTCTTGAGGTTTTGCATTGAGACTTGATAGAATGGTACCCAACCATCCAACCTACTTAATTAACCAAGTTAGATAACTCTTGTTTGCATTCAATACAAATAAATGCTCTTTATTATTCAACTTAAAAATTCTGGTTAAGGTTTTGCGTGCAAGCACACATAGGTTAATATCTCAGCAACTACTTGAGGTTTTGCATTGAGACTTGATACAATGGTACTCAACAATCCAAGCTACTTAATATACCAAGTAAGATTATAAGTATCTATCATGTGTTTCCGGTACGGATAGAAAAATCCGACCCGAGGGCATGCGGGAAAGCCGGTAACGAGGCTTGCTGAGTTACCGGTCACACAGCGTGCCGGAGGGTCAGATTTTTTCGATCCGAACTGTAAAAACATGATTGATATTTTTTCTTGCGTACCCAAAATTATGAATTTGTTGAAAAATTGACGGAGAAAACGCACTTTTGTACATTTCACCAAAAAGCGCCTGCGACATTGTGTACTGACTTCATAAAGCGCAGTAATTTTAAATCACTATAGACGTCAAATAGTTCCTTTAAAAATCGCGCTTTTACGAGTATTTATTTTCAATTTTAATTAAAAGTATTGTATTCTTAAATTTTTGATTCCGCTTTATTGAAATTGCATAATATACTTTTCATAAACCATACAATAAAAGAAATAAGAGGTGGCACGTTGTTGCGCGTGACTCATCTTATATGGGGGGTATAAGATGAGTTTTTCCAGCACCGGTCACATGACTGGAAACACACGTCTGGTATGCAAGAAAACTCTAGTTTGCATTTAATATAAATAATTGCCTTTATTATTCAACTAAGATATTCTGGTTAAGGTTTTGGGTGCAAGCACACATAGGTTAATATGTCAACAACTACTTGAGGTATTGCATTAAGACTTTATACAATGGTACTCAACCATCCAAGCTACTTAATTAAGTAAGTAAGATTAATCTAGTTTGCATTATACTCAAATAATGGCCCCTTTTTTAGGCATAGAAATTCTGGTTAAGGTTTTCCTTGTTACCACTTTTAAGTCAATACCTCAGAGAATACATCATGTATTGCATTGAAACTTTACACACATGCTCCCAACCATTTAACCTTCTTCTTTAATCAAGTAAGATAACTCTATCTTTCATATTATATATTTTTTGCCCCTTTATTATGCGACTAAATTCTGGTTAAGGTCTTGCATGTTAGCACACATATTCTTGCATACCGGACGTGTGTTTCCGGTCATGTGACCAGTGCTGGAAAAATCCATCTTACATACCCCATGTAAGATGAGTCACATGCAACAACGCGCCACTTCTTATTTCATTTTTTGTATGGTTTATGAATAATATATTATGCCATTTCAATAATGTGCAATCAAATATATATGTTTGCAGGACTTTTAATTAAAATTGAACATAAATAATCGTTATTTTTTGTTATTCAAAATTACTGCGCTCTATGACGTCGGTAAACAACGTCGCACGCGCTTTTTGGTGTAATTGTACAAAAGTTCGTTTGCAACGTCATTTTTTCCACAAATTTTATAAATTTAGATATGCAAGAAAAAATATCAATCATGTTTTTCCAGTCCGGATCGAGAAATCCGACCCTCAGGCACGCTGCGTGGCCGGTAACTCGGCAAGCCTTGTTACCGGCTTACGCACGTGCCCTCGGGTCGGATTTTTCTATCCCTACCGGAAACACATGATAGATACTTATAGGATAATATCTCAGCAATTACTTGATGTATTGCATTGAGACTTTATACAATGGTATTCAACCGCCCAATGTAAATGAATAACCAAGTTAGATAACTGTATTTTGCAAATAATGGCCCTTTATTATTAGACTAAAAAAATCTGGTTAAAATGTTCCATGTAAATACATTTATGTTAATATCTCAGCACATCATGTATTGCATTGAAATCTAGTCTAACAGTGATCTATTCATGTTTTGCCAAAACTTTTCAATCCTTACACTGAAAAGCGGCGGAATAATCTAGCGCGCTGTCTCTGTGACAGCAATTGTTATTGTTCATGTAATTTTAGATACAAGAATTCCGCATCATTTCAAAAAATAGAAGGGTTGATCAAGAAATAAACAGAAAATCAAAACCTGACAGAACTGTGTTACATGTCATGTTCACATAGTTAACCCAAATAAATCTCTTAACAGGAATCCAGACATTGATGCCAAAGCATCCGCAGTATGCTACGAAGATCCAACGTGAGAGCAGTTACAATGGTTGGCCAAACACCTCCCGTCATACACCGATTGAGCTTGCAGATGCCGGGTTCTTCTTTGCAGGTTTAGCACATTGTATTGATTAGAAGTGTAATAGTTTGATGTCTAATAAGATGCATTTATGAATTGTATGAATATACACCTTTTTTTTATTTAAGGTTATAAATGAAACAATGATGCAGATGTTTAATGATTTACCAATTGGATTTTTTTTCTTCTTAAAAGGCCACATTGTAAATATGATGTTGTTATGGTTGAACCTGTAATTATGTCATAATGTGTAGATATGTTCTCTGAATAAAAATATTATTGTAATTATTTTTATTATAATTATTATAATTAATATTATTATTAGTATTTTGAACTTTTCAGGGTTTGGGGACTGTGTGAGGTGTTTCCATTGTGGAATTGGTGAGTTATTTTATCATTTCTGTGTAATTTAATGCAGTGAATAACAAACATTCAATTTTAATTTATCCGTTTTATCTTTTTGCTCAACACAAGGCTATTATCAATCATCCACTTTGCTTGCAATAGGTCTGCGTCACTGGGACAAAGATGACAATGTATGGATCGAGCATGCACGTTGGTCGAAGGACTGTGTGTTCTTGCTGCAGAAGAAGGGTGGCCCGTTTGTTGAGCTGGTACAGCTGTGTGTTCAATACACAAATGAGGTACTGTACTATTTAGCTTTGTTATGTTAAAGGTTTTGTCATTATAATGCATGCTGTGTCCTCTCAGATATTCAATACTTGTATTCCTCCTTTATCTTTTGAATACAATACACCAAACATTTTCAGCTGAAATTATGAGCTTTTAGGTTGTGCATGTAATGAAGCTGAATTTTTTTATTTGTGTTGAGGGTAACTCGACACTGCCTGGCAAAATCCCTCAAACCAAGTTTTTTTTTAAGCCTAGATAAACAAATTTGTTGTTGACTGTGAAATCCATTGATATTGATTACAATTAAAATAACCATAATGTATTAATAATCGAATACACAATATACGGAAATGTATGATAAGCATTTGCGACTTGCTTTGCTATTTATGAAACCGTTGCCTTATATTTTTAGGCCAGAGTGAAAATTGTACTTAAATGTGCATGTCATTTCTTTTGGTAGAGGTGAAAACATTTTTTTGGCATTTTTAATGGGGATGTACTCTGTATGATGAAATAGCGAAAAAAAAGAGAAAATTGTTGAAAACTGACATAAACTTGGTATTGATGTGTACAATGCATTGCAACTTACTAAATGAAGAACCAAATAGTTTACAATTAATTTATTTTCTGCAGTTTGTTTGGTATTTTTCCATTAAAAAAGATTACTAGGTATGTCTACCTAGTAGAATTCATTCCTCATGCATGATTGGCTAATCGATGTTATCAAGTGATATTACCTAGTTAGGTATATAGCTGAAATATTCCAACCGTTAAGGGTAAGCGTTCGTAGCACAGTGGATACAACACTGGACTGCAATTTTGGCGACCTCGGTTCAAAACCGGTCTCCGACTTGATTTTTTTTTACATTTTGGATTTTTTTTACAATTATGATATCAAAGAGTAAAACTTTTTATTAAATAATTGTCCTGAGATTAGTTACAGAAAAAAACTTTCTTTGGTGCCAATTTGGTGTACAGTCCCTTTAAAATCGTTTGCTTACAGGAATCCTTTTTTCTTACTTGACATATCTAGTCATGACTTGCATTCATTGTATTTATAGTATTTATTTATCAGTTTTATAAATATATGATTTCAATTGTGTCACATCACAGGATTTTCGGCCGTGATTCCAAAACAATGAATTAGAAAAAAATGTCAATGTTGCACTCAAAATTAGTTTGGGCAATAGAACTGTGTAAGTGGCTGTTATGCAGTAAGGCACTTTAATATCTGTTCAAATATTAGAAGATTCCAGTTACACTTGTTATGTAATTATCCCTTTCAAATGTTTCAGTTTGATGTAGAAATTAATAAATTATTTTTTAGTACAGAGCAAAACTTACCTTTTGTATCTTGGAACCATTTCTTTTAGAAATGATTTTATTTCTTTTTAGCTCGAGGACCAAACAGGCGCAACTGGTATGTTTATTTTACCCTTTTCCAAATCATGATTAAAATTTCATACTTTTAACCGACTACTTAATGTATTAAAAAAAAATAGCCTTGTAATTGAATAGAGCTATTGGCAATAATGTTAAATGTTGATGTCTGGTGGCCATGATTGCAAACAGTCTTAAGTCCAAGTCTTGACTCAGATTTAGAAAAGCACTTTTATTATATTGTAAAATATCATCTTTTTTCCATTTGTTTTACAAAAAATATGTTGATAACTGTACTATTGAAATTGAATTGAAATGAGGTTTTTGCAGTTTTGACACTTTAGTCTGACCACAGCCTAAGACTGTTAGTTATCATGGCCCCTGATTACCCCATATAATTTTGTAATCTCTTGAAAAGGTAACATGTGCTGATTACTAATATGGAAAGAATATGACTGAATGTGCACATTAGATAATTGCAGTTTATATTTTTGTTTTTGATTTCAACTGAAATAGGGTCTGAAATGACATACTTTGCAATCATTCAAGGTCAAAATGTTTTGTTTGCAATATAATTTTCAAAAAGATTTTCACATTTTCTTTTTCAATACATTGAACCCTTAAAAATGATTAATAAAAGGTATGGGGTCACCGGACAACCATGATTCACACATTTGTACATTGGATACTTTAGGTAACTTTGCTGTCCATTTTAATAGCATCTATTAATGCAGCCACTTGATAAGCATGTTGGTTTTTGTGTAGTAAATTTGTACTAGTCTTATAAAAATGTTTTCTTGGTACAATCTACAAAGAATTAATCAATAAAACATATGAGAAAAAAGTGGCAGTCATTGGCCTACAAGAAGGTGTGAACATCATACAATATGCTTGTGTTCCATCTTGATAGTGTATATTTATGAAGCTACTTGACATGTTTTTTAAGTGTACATAAAGTAATATATGTTTGTGTTGCAGGGCAGAGTGATGTTGCTCGTATAATAATATATGTTTGTGTTGCAGGGCCGAGTGATGGTGCTCGTATAATAATCTATGTTTGTGTTGCAGGGCCGAGTGATGTTGCTCATATAATAATCTATGTTTGTGTTGCAGGGCCGAGTGATGTTGCTCATATAATAATCTATGTTTGTGTTGCAGGGCCGAGTGATGTTGCTCATATAATAATCTATGTTTGTGTTGCAGGGCCGAGTGATGGTGCTCATATAATAATCTATGTTTGTGTTGCAGGGCCGAGTGATGGTGCTCATATAATAATCTATGTTTGTGTTGCAGGGCAGAGTGATGTTGCTCATATAATAATCTATGTTTGTGTTGCAGGGCCGAGTGATGGTGTTCATATAATAATCTATGTTTGTGTTGCAGGGCCGAGTGATGTTGCTCATATAATAATCTATGTTTGTGTTGCAGGGCCGAGTGATGGTGCTCATATAATAATCTATGTTTGTGTTGCAGGGCAGAGTGATGTTGTTCATATAATAATCTATGTTTGTGTTGCAGGGCCGAGTGATGGTGTTCATATAATAATCTATGTTTGTGTTGCAGGGCCGAGTGATGGTGTTCATATAATAATCTATGTTTGTGTTGCAGGGCCGAGTGATGGTGTTCATATAATAATCTATGTTTGTGTTGCAGGGCCGAGTGATGGTGTTCATATAATAATCTATGTTTGTGTTGCAGGGCCGAGTGATGGTGCTCATATAATAATCTATGTTTGTGTTGCAGGGCCGAGTGATGGTGCTCATATAATAATCTATGTTTGTGTTGCAGGGCCGAGTGATGTTGCTCATATAATAATCTATGTTTGTGTTGCAGGGCCGAGTGATGGTGCTCATATAATAATCTATGTTTGTGTTGCAGGGCCGAGTGATGGTGCTCATATAATAATCTATGTTTGTGTTGCAGGGCCGAGTGATGGTGTTCATATAATAATCTATGTTTGTGTTGCAGGGCCGAGTGATGGTGCTCATATAATAATCTATGTTTGTGTTGCAGGGCCGAGTGATGGTGTTCATATAATAATCTATGTTTGTGTTGCAGGGCCGAGTGATGGTGCTCATATAATAATCTATGTTTGTGTTGCAGGGCCGAGTGATGGTGTTCATATAATAATCTATGTTTGTGTTGCAGGGCCGAGTGATGGTGCTCATATAATAATCTATGTTTGTGTTGCAGGGCCGAGTGATGGTGTTCATATAATAATCTATGTTTGTGTTGCAGGGCCGAGTGATGGTGCTCATATAATAATCTATGTTTGTGTTGCAGGGCCGAGTGATGGTGCTCATATAATAATCTATGTTTGTGTTACAGGATCGAGGGATGGTGTTCATTCAGTATTCTATGTTTGTGTTGCAGGGCCGAGTGATGGTGCTCATATAATAATCTATGTTTGTGTTGCAGGGCCGAGTGATGGTGCTCATATAATAATCTATGTTTGTGTTACAGGGCCGAGTGATGGTGCTCATATAATAATCTATGTTTGTGTTACAGGATCGAGGGATGGTGTTCATTCAGTATTCTATGTTTGTGTTGCAGGACTGAGTAATCTAGAGAAGTACCTGGTCGGTGATGCTGCACAGTTTGTTCTCACACAAGGTTTCACACCACTGCAGATCAAGGAAAGTCTAGAGGCTATTCTTTCAAAAGATTGTAAGTGTTTGGAGTCAAAATGGTGGTATGGATGGAAACCTTTACATATGTTGTTCATTATAAAATTGTTTGGCTAATTTATTGCTGCATATTTTAGGTTGAAATTCTTAGTAAATGATAAAAGAACATGATATATCATTAACAGTGTCTAATTCAATGTTTCTATATATTAGAAAAATCATAGTGACAGTTCTATTTCAAATACAGGTACAATTAATTGTATATAATATAAAATCTAAACAACAATTACAATGACAAAGTTTATTTGCTATACGGCCACCGGCCCATTACAATATATAGATATACAGTATCAATTTACAATCATTAAGAATGTCATTGAAATGAATAGGGAATGTATATGCAGTGAATATATAAATGTTTTTGTTCAACAGTCTAAACTACTCGAATATGGGGCTGAATCCACTTGATTCTGACAAAAAAATCAGCCAAAGTTGCATGCATAGTTGACTACAGTACATGATCCTAAAACTGTCCATTTTCCAGTACTAAATAACAGTGTGTGTATACCACGTGATAAATTATGTCATATAATTATGCTATATCGGAAGGCAGCATTTAGCTTAAAATGAACACTTAAATCAAAGATAACTTTTCTTTTACACCACCATTTTAAATGAAATAAAGGGCAGTCTATGCCGCTGAAAGAGCTCCGCATTTGTTTTATTACTGAAGTTTGATAAAGTCATTAGATTCATCAAACACTTCGACAAACCTGTTTCCAAAATCATGTTTTGACAGTGCTCCATCAGACGGCCGTATTGTGAAAAGGTTTGTCGAATTGTTTAAAGAAATTAAACTCGCAATCAAACTCTGGTAATAGGCCGAAGGCAGGGCTCTGTAAGCGGCGTAGACTGGCTTTGATTTAAAATGGTGAAGAAATAGTGAAGTTATCATTGTTTAAAGTCTTTTTTCAAATCAAAATATTGCCTTTCGACGTAGCATTCTTGACGCAATTTATCATGTGGTATAAACACACTGAATAAAGCACCTCAGAGCGCCCAGAATGCACAAGATTGCAACATGGTTTTCAACATTTTCTGAGGGGGCATTTCCTGGTTCCCCCTAGCACAATTATGAATCCACATGAATAGAGGGCTAGCTACACCCCTGACAGTACAGAAAATGCAGTGTTTAAAAATGTAGTTTAAATCAAAATTTCATGCATTTGAACTTGCTTTAATACTGAGTAGAATCAAGTTAGCTCAAATTTTATGCAAATTGCCTAGCTACATGAACATATTTGGAAGAAAGTTAGACATTAGAAACTCAAATTTCAAAGTCTTTCATCCCAATTTTTTTTTCTGTAAAAATCTTGTATGAACAAAACGAGTAATCAAGTAATCTCATTTATTTTATTGGTATTTAACAACTTGCCTGTATAATGGTATAAGTATCTGCCTCCCATCCAAGATGTTTTGGGCTTTATCCTGACTAGTTGCAATTGTATAAAGCTGGGTATTGTTTTTGTATGGTAAAAGTTAGCTAACATGTTTGTGCACATTAGAATAACGATTACCAGTGGACGACTTACCCATGTTTTAGCTGCTGTAATGGTTTCCAGGTTACAGACTCAAGAGAACCTGTTTTCATCTGTCTTTAATCAAGTATTTATACACTTGTCTTTCAATTTCAAGCGAATGCAAGCATAAATGGTGAGATTCTTCTGCAAAAGGCGACTGAATTGCATGGGCAGAAAAATGAAACACCATCTGAAGACAACACCACTCCAAAAGGCAGCGAGTCTACCCCGGAAGCAACAGAAAATCGAGCTGGTGGTAAAACTAGTGAGGCTGCTGTGGTTGGTATGTATTTTTGGCACAATATTTAACTATAATCTGTAATGTCTGACAGTCTACAGACAAAAGTCTAATAATAGTTGATTTATTAAAAATAGCGTTCAGCAATCTTACTACAATTCAATTCTCTACGACATTATTGTTTTTCAAAGCGCGTTGATCACATTTCAGTACCTATAATGAATTTTATGTTGTTCAAGTTCCCAAAAGATTTATAATGATTTTGTTTAATATTTTCTTAAGTTTGTCTTGGGACAAATATAAAACATTACATACTATTGTGTTTTCTTGCATGCATGAACACAGTTTAATTAAAATTCAACTCTTATTATTATCAGTATTTGAGGTAGGGAAGCTCTAGTTTATGTATATAAAAAAATACACATGACCCCTCATTGATTATATTCCAATTTCCAAGTTACCATCTACCTGTTCAAGCAATTTCAGGCCTTTTAATTTTCTCAGTTCCCATGTTCCATTTTTGTTCCACTGTGATTGGCAATCATTTCAGAATGTATTATTTATGAAATTATGTTATTTGATTGAATGTAATGTTCATGTAATATGAACGGTCATTACTAAGGTAGTTAATTATTTTATTTAGCCATAGGCAGTTATTGCAAATTTAACACAACAATGAAACAACGGTAGGCGAAATATCATGGTTTGAGTTTGTCAAAAAGTAGATCAAATGATTGCCTTTGTATTTAAATGGCTATGTTATTATTTTGGGGCTCTTTTAATTGCCTTTCATGCATTTTTTACTGTTTTATTTTTTGATACGTAAAAATGTGATGTTTTTCATGCTGTTTTAGGGTTTTGCACCCTCCTGTCTTTTTTTCGAAGCACCCTTTTTCCCTCATGGGGACCAGAATGTGCACCCTCCTGCCTTCAAAGAATTAAATGCGCATGATAATCAAATATTACTTTTATTTTGATAAGATTAGTGATAATAAACTCTAATAAATTTTACAAATTTAGAAGTTGAAACTTAAATATAACTTGAAAAATCAAAAACAATTTCTAACATTTTCTTCAAAATTCATAATGCTTTTATTATTCACTGCCCGATACAAAGTGCCTATTTGTCCTTCGGCACCCTGTCCCTTTACTGAAGCCCCCCTGTCCTTTTTAAACCCTATATTTATTGTAGATCCAAAGGTTATCAAAGAAGAAAACGAGCAACTCAGAGAACAGACTGTTTGCAAAGTTTGCCAGGACAACTCGGTCAGTATCGTGTTTCTACCATGCGGTCACCTGGTTACGTGCGTGGACTGCGCTCCGGCCATGAGGAAGTGTCCTATATGTAGAGCTGATGTGAAAGGGACTGTTCGTACATACATGAGTTAAATTCTCCAAATAACAACATTTGGCTTATAATTATAATATGTATGGACAATTTATGAATAAGTAATCAGTTTTTGGCCATGTTTTCGTATTGTTTTTCGTTATATTGAACTTTTAAGAGCGATGTGATTGGTTCATCGTAATTATGTATGAACATAATCAAAGATCATGCTTTCCAATATGGTACTAATGTGGAAAACACGCATCAGAATTTGCAAAAAAATACATAAAAAGGCTTAGTTTGTTAAACTTTCATATGGAAGAGTTTTTTAGAAATTTTGCTGCCAGCAGACATTAAAATTTATCAGGACTTGAAAATCACTTTATTTTTTTACTATTATAAAATACATGACCTTGATTGTTGAATTATTCTTGAGTTTCTTAGAACAGAATCAACCTAACCACTGGTTTTTGTTTTGGTGTAATCAGTGTTATATTTTGAAGAGTTTTAAAACATTTAAGAGAAGTTATATTTAAGATAAACATGATAAACTACTTTTTTATGTTGACAAAATTTCTTTAAGTAACTAATTTGAATTTTAAATGAAAGCGTGTTATGTGTAAAGATTTTTGCAAAAAATGGGTCCTGAATGCATTTTTTTCTCTTTCGAATTCTTACTGTTGTACGATATTTTGCAGTGTTTTCTATGTTTTCGTTTTATGCATTTAATAATATGTAACACGTAGACAAAAGTAAGTATGCAAACTACAAAAAATAACATGTTATTTACATTAATATTTCAATATACACACATTACTTGATGATTGCACTGTTTTCTTAGCTTAGCTTCTTAGCTTTTCATTAAATATCCAGTACAAAATACAACCTACACCCAAAACTCTTTATCAAAATTGTATGGAACTCAAACTTGAAGTGAATACTTTTAATAATAAATCAGGTATTGGTTACTATAACCATTACAAATTCTACTAAATTACAAGTTTGACAGGCAATTTTGAAAATCCTAAAAATGGATAAAAGTAATTGTATTGAAACATGTTCTGTATAGCCATTGATTGGAGTCCACATGATGTCTGATCATTTATTATGTATATGTCTTTATGGTGATTGTATCATCTTTTTTTGAGAATAATTGCAAAGCTGATTTGGTAATCATAGCGACTGTTTTAGCTTTTTAATTGCAATCTAAAATTATTGTATTGCTCATTTTCGCGTTTTTTTAATTATAAACAGAAGTTATAAAAAGTTTCCTTTACAAAAGTATATGTTGTGAAAATTAAAAAAATTAACCATATATTTTATTTCAGAATGTCATAGTTTCTAGATATCCAGGGACCCTTTTTAATAAGATATCTATAAAGTCCTAAACATTACGTTACTTAAGTGTGCTTAGGGACACTCGTAATTTTTTGGGAAGAATCTGTGTGATAAATGCCCTTTGAAACTCGGCTTTGTCAAAAAGGGAGTTACGCCTAGAAAGTCACAATTAAAAGCCTTACAATCTTTATTGAATTGGGCCCAGATGCATTCGTTCCTTTATAGCATTTGAATGGCTGCTACTGTGACCTGCATACAGCTTTATCATATTATCTTAATATATATTTTAACAAAATACTCTAATCCTTCTACATAACAGCTTGAGCAGTGAATGAGTTATAATTCTTTTTCAATGTACATGTATGTGGTGATGGCTTCTTTAACTCTTCCATTGTTGCGTTTCTTTCTTTTAAACAATGTGATGACCAAGTTTTATTATTTATATTTTTTGGTTTTATGTTAAATAATAAAAATAATTGTATTATTAAAAATCCATACTGTTTAATTTTGTCATTTCAAAATTGGCTTTTATTAAACTCCTGAAACTAGTATACTAAGTGTTAGTCCGAGCACTTTAACTTGGTTTCTCATTTTGATGTTAGTTTTTCTCTTACTTTGCTTAAGTACATTATCCTAAGTTTGTATTTGTTGAATAAAAGTTTGTATTTTTAAAAACGTGTTGAAAATGATTTATTTTAAGTTTTATTTGAAGGCAAAGGGGAATGGTCTCCTTTTAAATCCCCTGTTGAAAGGTTTAAGGAGTGGGATATTGTTTTGGCATGTTCTGTCCATCCTTCTGGCCGTCTGTCAATTTATATATGGTCAGAGTGCCCCCTTCATAAAATCTTGACCGCATGTAAATTTAGGTCAGTAGGTCTTATCTTAGGATTTTCAGCTCACCAGAGCATTAAGTGCTCAAGGTGAGCTATTGTGATCGGTCTTTGTCCGGCGTCCGTCCGTCAGTCAGTCCGTCCATCAACAATTGCTTAAAAAACATCTCTAAAACTACCTGGCCAAATTCAATCAAACTTCACAGGAAGCTTCCTTGGGTTACCCTCTACAAAAATACAACAAGGGGTCACGATTGATCAACAACAACAACAACAAAATGGCCAACTTTCTGTTTTGCTTTAAAAAACATCTCTTAAAATACCACTCCAAATTCAATGAAACTTTACAGGAAGCTTCATTGGGTTACCCTCTACAAAAATACAACAAGGGGTCACGATTGATCAACAACAACAACAACAAAATGGCCAACTTCCTGTTTTGCTTTAAAAAACATCTCCTCTTAAACTACAAGTCCAAATTCAATGAAACTTTACAGGAAGTTTCCTTGGGTGACCCTCTACAAAAATACAACAAGGGGTCACGATTGATCAACAACAACAACAACAAAATGGCCAACTTCCTGTTTTGCTTTAAAAAACATCTCTTAAAATACCACTCCAAATTCAATGAAACTTTACAGGAAGCTTCATTGGGTGACCCTCTACAAAAATACAACAAGGGGTCACGATTGATCAACAACAACAACAACAAAATGGCCAACTTCCTGTTTTGTTTAAAAAACATCTCTTCTAAAACTACAAGTCCAAATTCAATGAAACTTTACAGGAAGCTTCCTTAGGTAACCTTCTACAAACATACAACAAGGGGTCACATTGATCAACAACAACAACCATCCGGCAAACTTCCTGTTTTTCTTTAAAAAACATCTCCTTTGCTTAGGTGAGCGTTTTAGGGCCATGATGGCCCTCTTGTTTATGAAACTCACTTGATTTGTCCAGTATTCATGAAACTTTATCAGAATGTTTTCCTTCATCAACTTTAGGATTAATTTGAAATAAGGAAATGGTGTCAAAAACTATAGGTCACTAGGTCAAATCATTAAAAAAAACGATGAAGGGGTTAATTATTTCGGAAAATTCCATCATGTTTTCCCCTGCCCATTTTAATGATGTTAGAAGGGATATGTTTCATTAATATGAGTCACTTGGGGTCAAAAGAGGCACTGTTTTCTGTCAGGAATCATGTCTTGGTACAGATTGGCCAGATAATGTTCAAATTTGGTCAGAATGTCCCCATTTATAAAATCTCGACTGCTTATAAATATGGGTAACATGGGATTGAAAACAAGGTCACAAGGTCAACTTTTAAAAAACTCTTCAGAACACACTTGAGACATTATATTGGTCCAATATTCATGAAACTTTATCAGAAGATTTTCCTTCATCAACCTTCATATTAATTTGAAAATTGATCAGGTGGTGTCAAAAACTTGGTCACCAGGTCAAATCTTAGAAAAACATCCAAGGGGTTATATTTATGGACATATTCCTAGCCATAATGTTATCCTTTCGGATAAGAGACGATGTTATAATAAAACAATCTGGATGAAAATATACATCTCGTCTCGATGATAAAGTTACATGTAAAGTTCATTTCAAAGGAAAGAGACCAATGGTACATGCGAAGTCCATTTCATAACAATTCATTTGGGGCTACTAGTAGCTTTCAAAAAAACAGACACTCAGCCAGGCATGACTGGTGAACATAAAAATGGCAAGTGCACGGAAAGACAGAAACTTCTTTTGAATGTGTCGCATCCCCCGCTGAGGGTAGTTTAAAAGCTAAATTCTACAGAGTATGCGTAATTATGAAAATTATATGATTTGGGTAAAAAGGCCTTTTTGTAAGCTTCATATAGTTATATTCAACAAAAAAAGTGCCATTTGATTTCATAAAATGGAGGGTCATAACTCTGATGTAACTGATACAAACCAGCCAAAACGTATGTCCGCTTCTATATGTGCGCTATTATTTGTACAAAGTAATGGCCCCAAAGTGACAAATTTAAGCTTGAGACTCGTTCACATTTTTGTAGATAGACATCGTTTTTTTTTTTGGGGGGGGGGGGGCAATAGACACGGGAGTGTTAACAACAGCGATGGGAGGGGAGGCAATAGACACGGGAGTGTTAACAACGGCGATGGGACGGGAGGGGAGGCAATAGACACGGGAGTGTTAACAACGGCGATGGGAGGGGAGGCAATAGACACGGGAGTGTTAACAACGGCGATGGGAGGAGAGGCAATAGACACGGGAGTGTTAACAACGGCGATGGGAGGGGAGGCAATAGACACGGGAGTGTTAACAACGGCGATGGGAGGGGAGGCAATAGACACGGGAGTGTTAACAACGATGTTAAGAGGGGAGGCAATAGACACGGGAGTGTTAACAACGGTGATGGGAGGGGAGGCAATAGACACAGGATGGTAAACAATAGCGATGGGAGGGGAGGCAATAGACACGGGAGTGTTAACAACGGTGTTAAGAGGGGAGGCAATAGACACGGGAGTGTTAACAACGGTGATGGGAGGGAAGACAATAGACACGGGTGGGTAAACAATGGCGATGGGAGGGGAGACAATAGACACGGGAGTGTTAACAACAGTGATGGGAGGGGAGGCAATAGACACGGGAGTATTATCAACGGCGATGGGACGGAAGACAATAGACACGGCAGTGTTAACAACGGTGACGGGAGGGAAGGCAAGAGACACAGAAGGATAAACAATGGCGATGAGAGGGGAGACAATAGACACGAGAGTGTTAACAACAGTGATGGGAGGGGAGGCAATAGACACGGGAGTGTTAACAACGGCGACGGGAGGGAAGGCAAAAGACACAGGAGGGTAAACAATGGCGATGGGAGGGGAGACAACAGACATGGGAGTGTAAACAATGGCGATTGGAGATAAAACAATAGACACGGGAGTGTTAACAACTGCGATGGGAGAGGAGGCAAAAGACACAGGAGTGTAAACAATGGCGATTGGAGGGGAGGCAATAGACACGGCGATGGGAGGGAAGACAATGCACGCAGGAGTACAAAAATACACCGCTTTTAAGTAAAGGCATAGACATTTGTTTGTACTAAGTTTCATGAAATTCTGCCTACATTCAGTTTTTTAGGAATGTGTTCATGTACCTTAAGTTGTTGAGCGTTATGTAGGAGTTGCCATTATGGACATACCGGTTCTCAATACGGTGCCGTATCGCAGTAACTACATTTTCCAAAGTATAATCGGAAACAACAAAGCTTTAATACTCACAAGAATCAAAGCACTGAAGGTGATGAAGTGGTGATGGTAAACAAATCATGCTTGCAACATAAATGAATAAAAGATGGAATGTTGTAAGATTGGAACTAACTGGTTGGCTAGTAGAAAGCAAGTTGTTTTTAACAGAAACAAACATTGAAAACACATGTTGACAAAAATGAGATAGCATTAGGCATATTCATAAATTTATGGAATTTATTCCACAAGCATCGAATTCCCCATATCTTAGATTTCAACAAACGCAACTGTTAGCAATATTTAAATACATGACAACAATTAAGAATTTGTAGCTATAATTATCAAGTGCAAGTGAAATATAAAATAGGCATAAGCTTGCCTGCACGTACAGTGTTTTAATGACGCCTGAACATAAAAACATTCTCCCTAAGCCGACAAATTATTTGGTCCATTCGCTTTGTTTTTCAAAGTAAATTGTTTTTCAAAGAAAACCAACCTCCTTAAACGACAACTTTTCTAAACCGTCGATAGCACGTGAAACTTTTATTTTGATTAATGATACGAGATTTTTTTGGCAGAATATAATTATGTACCACAAATTTATTCATCTCTTTTTCTATTTCATGCAAAATCTTACTTATTTAAAACCAAATAATACCACTTTCATTGAATTATTCAATCAATTCTTGTTTTAAGTTCATTTCTATAATAAACCGTCACTACGCCACTCGAACGTCCTTAACGCGTATTTCTAGATTTGTTTCCATAGAAAAGTTTGCAATTCTAATAAAAAGCGGCGTTTTTCATAATATCGTATTTAACTCAATAATATGATTTCATAGTCTTTTTAATGTAACTTAAGAAATCAGGCTCAGTTATATTTGTACCAAACCATCTTTAGTTGCTTCTCTTGACATTCTAATTTTCGATAGAGCATGTTGTTTAGTTTCACTTTGTCACAATACATTTTCATGTGCTGACCACGGACTCGAGCGTGCTTTTCATGCAGTGTCTGTGAACGCTTAACAGACTCATCCACGGCACCCCAGGGTATCATTACCTATAAGATACCTTGAGCAAACTGGCTAGGAAAACTTCGTAAATCTAGAATATTGATAAGCTTTTTCTGACCAATGAAATATTTGATAACAAAAAGGAAAGAATCTCCTTTGTGAACAGCTATCAGCATATTTAACAATATCCTACCTTAAACGATTTGTAAGCCGTGATCTCTTTGGATTAATTCGGACCTAGATTACTTCCGTAACTTCTCGGCCATTTCTATCCGTAACTTCTCCGCCATTTCCGCACCGCATGAGGTGTGTCTCAAGCGATCAATCAAGCGGCTGGATTTCACCTTATTAATTATTCATGAGTACGAGATTTTTACAGCTGGTTTGCCCAGGGTATCATATAGGTTTTGATACGCTTGGGTGCCGACATGAACAGACTATCATGCCATGACCGTTTCTATTTGCTGAAAATTCACCAACCATTGGCCTTGGAGTTGAAGTATTATACCCAAGGGTCGCCGGGATTCAATGTGCACGTTCGTATGTCATTGCCGTCCCATCGACTTCAAGTTCATCATATATGAACTTTTTAACAAGAAAGTCACAAGATTTTTTTATGTTTACAATACCGTTTTCTATTCAAATTATTGAAAATTGTTTTTCACAATATTTCAAGGGCGGTAACCGTTTAAGATTTTAGTTTGAAAGACGTTCGAAGTTATCTACAATCCTTCGTCGGAAATGGTACATGTAGTATCATTGGTCTTCATACCATTTTACTAGGGATGCAAACGAATGGCAAAAGTGATATTCGAATATTCGGTAATTCTTTCGATCGAATATTCGAATATTCGAACACCAAAATGAACCTTTAAGAATTGTAGTAAACTATTATTATTCACTAAAGTAATAGTGGGGGCCCTGTTACTCTTCCTGGTCGTATTCGGTACACGCGACGGACCCTTATTGTTCCACAAATTAGCCTCTGAATTTCCCATTTACAAAATATATCCCAAGAAAAAGCAATATATCTTTAACAAAAATACAAACCTCTGCGTTCATTTTTGTAAAAAATGCAAAATAAGATCAGGGAATTGCGTTTGTCCCGGTTAAATGACGATATGCGCCAACGTGGGACTTGCAGCCTCGTTCTGGGATTGATGTTTACGAAATATATTTATAGAAAACGACACCATGTCTAAACGTCGCTTTTGTCTTAGGTATTGTACAACAATACAGGACATATATCCTTAAACGTTAAACCATACACTTTCAGTTAATTTTTGTACGCAAGAGCGTTATATTGAAAACATGGAAACAGTAACTAGCACATGTCCTTCGTATCATCAAGGCGATTTGAGCAATATCGCCAAGCTTGATTAGCAGTGAAGACAAAACATTGGTATAAAGGCCGATCTCTTAAACTCTTAATTGGCATGGTCATTTAAATGTACCCAAAATAATTGGAATGTGTTTTATGTCACTTGTCTAACAGCCAGTAAATGCAAAATTACGGGGACTGTTTATAGTTCCCGGCGATATATCCGATATGACGCGTGTATAGTGTCATCAAGTTCACACCTATGGCATTAGGGGTCGTTGTAAAAACAAGACAGACGAAGATGACAGTTGTAGGCAAAAAGTGTATTAATTTATTATTTCAACAAAAACATCGAATATTCGAATACCTATTTTGACATTCGAATACCAAACGTTCGATCGAATATTCGAATATTCGTTTGCATCCCTACATTTTACGCATGCATAGCGAGGGCAAAAATGCGAAAACGAAAGTAGCACTTTATCGTTTTCTTTCGCCTATACTCGGCAAACATGCAAAAAAAATGAGCTAAGTGGCGGTGCAAAACTGCGACAACGCGCCAAGTGGCGGTGCAAAAATGCGACAACGCGCCAAGTGACGGGGCAAAAATGCGACAACGCGCCAAGTGGCGGTGCAAAAATGCGACAACGCGCCAAGTGGCGGGGCAAAATTGCGACAACGCGCCAAGTGGCGGTGCAAAAAATGCGACAACGCGCCAAGTGGCGGGGCAAAATATGCGACAACGCGCCAAGTGGCGGTGCAAAAATGCGACAACGCGCAAAGTGGCGGGGCAAAAATGCGACAACGCGACAAGTGGCGGTGCAAAAATGCGACAACGCGCCAAGTGGGCGAAATTTCGTAAATACTCCAAAATGGCGAGACAGTAGTTGTATGACCAATAGCCAATAATGTTACGTGACAATGTTAACTGGCACACAGTTCTATGCCTTACTTACCCTATACGATATATACACAACGTAACAGAACAACAAGCTTTAACATATCACTACAGCTGTTTGGAGTATTCATCTTGGTTGGTTCCGGATCAAGGCAATTAAAATATACAAATATGAAATTTTGATAATAATTGTTGTTAAAAGTTACTTGATATTGAAAGAGTTATCTTTTTTTAAGAATTCAAACAATTATTTGTTAATAAATGCGACTTTCACGACCTATTCTTTATTAAAGACAACCTGACTCGCTCTTGAAAAAGCACGGAAAAGTGTGGCGTTTCTGTAAAAACAGATAGGTTTTACCAGTAAGTATTTTTTTAATTCACCATTGTGTGGGGTTTTTTTTTGCAAAACAAGTTTGATATTTATCACTTTAATGTGTTGTATGACCATTTTGACAGATGAAGAAGAAATAGTGAAGTTATCTTTGTTTAAAGTCTTCTTTAAAAGCAAAATATTGCCTTCCGACATAGCATTTATGACGCAATTTACACATACTGTTTGTGGAAGACAGTTGTGTCGGAGAACTGTGTTATAAAGGGATGCCATGCCTACCATATCAAGCCACCTATTACAGATGCTTCAACTATTACAATATAGTGTTGACCGCGAACACACATACATTGTATACAACGAGACAGGTCTTGTATGGTTGCCAGCCTATAAGACGTTTAATTAAAGTATTCATCACATGTTGATAGACCAACAGGCCTCCCAATTGGTCATGCAACTAGAACATTAGCAAGGCTTTACCTAAGTGTCCTAGATGAGGATGGTAGCACTACTGATGAACTGTGTCAGAGAGTGTTGTTATCCGATGCTCATATGAAATCACATGTCCATCTAGGCTGTCTCCCTGTTACACAGATCATTGGAATCAATGCAAGAAAACTCCGCTATGAAGGTGTCATTTGTTTAGTGAAAAAGTGAAATATTATGTTGTTTGATGCTTAATGATACAGTCAAACTTGGATGCATTTTATATAACCGGCATGTAATGTTATATGTGTGATTATTTGTTACTAACAATCATTCATAATTGTGATCTCATTCGATGCATGTTACTTATATTAATGCTAGCATGCATGTTTAGAATACAATATTGTTAAATCACTATTCTCTTAAATGCACCCTTTACTTAATATACACATATATGGCACATAATTATGTATCACTATAAGCACAATTGAACACATTATAGGTAATCAGAGTAACAATCAACTTTCCGCTGAAGTTGTCATTGTATTATTGACGACAATGAAGTCCATAGCCACTTTACTTAAAGCTGCACTCTCACAGATATAACATTTTTACAACTTTTTTTATTTTTTGTCTTAGAAAGAGCATTTTTTTGCGTAAATATCTGCATACCACTGATCAAAGATTGCTGACAAAAGATCAGATCGCAGATGTTCATATGTCCGTTCGAAAATTAATGTTTTATGGCTTAACCCGTTACTAACGGTTTAAGAAAAATGCATAAAACATCAAATTTTGAACTTAAATATAAAAATCTGCGATCTAATTTTTTGTCAGCAGACTTATATAACTGGTTTCCATGGATTTTCGCAAACATTGGCTCGTTTTAAGACAAAAAAAAGCTGTCAAAACGTTAAATCTGTGAGAGTGCAGCTTTAAGTAAACAGTTATAAGTGTACTCCATGCACTCGACAATCCGATACAGATATAAACTGCAAGCCGTAACAACAGTGCTGTGAAACATTCAAACACAGACTGTAGCCTTCTCACACAGATGCCGTATTGTCAACGCTTGGGTATATCCCTTTGATTAATTAAGTCAGCATTAAACAGTTACATGGTGTTGTGTAAGCTTATTTATACTCGCACTTAGGCCTCGCACAGTTACATTCATATAATAGTTGTTTTAATACGAGTCTACGTTGGTCGACACACCCATTTCGCACTGTATATCAGAGCTGTAAGGTACATGATATTGTTCTTTAGTATATAATCAAAACTCTTTTAGGTACTATCAGCATTGCGGAATATCAAGCGGCAAGTGTTCGTATTTTGTTCGGGCGAAATTGATTGCCATTGGATCTAGTCTGATAGCGATTTGCGGTATGTAAATTAACGTGAAAAACGTTAAAAAATCATTATCAACATTATAAATGTAGTTATGTGATTATTAAAGAGCAATTTAACAATGCAAAGTTGTAAACTGTTAAAACGAATTTAGAAAGTATTTGAATCATTACTTTAGTATTTCGAAAAGCTGGTGCCTTGCCCAAATTTCTAGAAACATCTAAAGTCCCTTATAACTGGATTAAGCTAAGCTAAATATTTTTGATCTTGTATGATTTGTGTTTTATTTACATTTGCCTAAGGATGCTTGGGCTTTAAAAGGAAATTATCTGTATTATAATCACGAAATACTAGTGCCTGACCCAAATTTCTCGAAACATCTTAAAACCCTTATTAACTGGATTAAAAACTCAATGTTTTTGGTATAATTTATGTACTATTTACATGCTTAAAAGGGTATTTGGACTATAAAAGGAAATTAACTGTATAATAATCACTTTAAACAAAGTTTTACTAGTAAGAAATTTGGCTTCATGAATTTAGCTACTTATACAAATACAAATACATTTGTATAACCCCAAAAGTATTGTTCAATATTCGATTGCGCTTCACAGTTCATGCGCTATCTTACACAAGGCTATATACAGTCATTTACACATAAAATCAGGAAGACTCTTTAATTATTAAACAGTCCAAACAAAAGTTTTCAGTTTAAGCTTGTTACGCGTAAGAAGTTTGAGGGCTTCGGTTTTTGGTCAAAATAAAACGTTTTTTTCTGTCAAATACGTGTCAAGATAACAAGAACATTTCGCGCTTCAGCTCACATATTTGATGAAATATAAAAAAAAATCCTCGTAAGTTATTTTGTTGTTAAAATGTTTGCGGTAATTTTGATAAAAATTTGCAAAACAATTATTAGATGTGTAATATAAACTGCATGCCATAAAATTTATATATTTTAAATGACTTTCTATTGACATGCTTATTTATTTTTAAATGTGTAATAGAAACTGCATGCCATAAAATTTATATATTTTAAATGACTTTCTATTGACATGCTTATTTATTTTTAAATGTGTAATATAAACTGCATACCATAAAATTTATATATTTTAATTGACATGCTTATTTATTTTTAAATGTGTAATATAAACTGCATGCCATAAAATTTATATATTTTAAATGACTTTCTATTGACACGCTTATTTATTTTTAATTGACAGTAAAACACGTGTTTAGTATCTACAATTAAAAGGGCTAGAAACAATTGCAAGAAGAAAAGAAAAATGTCAAAAACTTATATAAGATTGATATCTTTGTGTACAACGTAATGAGTCGTACTTACTGATTTTACGTCACTTACGACACATGTATCTTTCCCAGTTTGAAATTTACTTGTTTTTTCTACCACGTAAATTCAGGGAATTTAAGAAATGAATTTCGGGATTGATGTCATTATCGGGGATATGAACGCATTTGGGCTGGTCAAAGAATGCGTGGAGTCGATGACATCAATCCCGCAATTCATTACTTATATTTACACCAATAATTCATTATTTCATTCAAAAATTGTTAAAAAAATACTTCATTTCATTTATGAATACCTAACTGTAATCCTTCCTCACCCATTCTGTAAATAGAACGACCCGACCGTAACCGGAAACAGCTTATCAAATGACGTCACAATAACGCGGGAAAATATCAACCACTTGAAATCACATTTAAACGTGAAATTGAAGCACTAATGCCAACAATACATTTAACATATCATAGATTTACACTTTCTAAAATGTTGATTTATTTTTTACGTGACCTGCTGACACAGTACAAACAAAAAAAAAGATAAATTATTTCCATGAATATTGTTATGCAATGATTCGTGATCCGAACATATCCGAAGATGTTGCGTTCATTGGATGATAACCGCAATTTCCGAAAGGCAGTTCATTTAAGGAATGGAAGTTGAGGTGTAAATATTTAAAAATAACGTCGGTATATGTATCTGTACTAATCACGTGACTTTCGTATGCTGAATATACACACTATAACCTGGGAAACCATTATGCGCAATTTAAGCGAGTAAACTCAGCTGACTCAGCGACAAAATATTCTTTTATATAATCATCTAAAATGATGTATTATCGGCCTCATACTAGCTCGTTTTGACAATTCTAGGGTTGATTTGTGAAAATAATGTATTTACCGATTTTGGAAACATCTGCCCCAATTTCTGGAATCTTCTTCAGCTTTACAGGCTTAAGTAGCTTATTTTAATTAGCGAAAATACATACATGAATTTAATTTTGATAAATGAAAAAATGGTTTATTGTGATTATCATCTAGAAAATTCCTATGTAAAGTCTAATACCTCTTAAAGAAGTAAATATTACGCAAAATATTGAAAAAACAAAAATAGTGAGCTTAGCTTAATCTTTTTATCAAGGATTTAAGAAGATTCGATAAATAAGTGGTGTCTAACCCCTTTAAGATAGCAAACACATCAGTGCGATAGAAACACAGCCCCCATGGATGCATCCTGAATAATTGGTTCAAAGATCAGCTAAACTTTTACCATTGACCTTGTTTGGCCAACATAATTTGAGAAAATTTACCAATTTGATATTTTAAACACCAACTGAGTCTAAACTAATTTTCCAATCATTGTATTACTCATGTTCGAATGTGCAGCGGTGCTCTATATAAACCTGTATAATCTCAACATCTGGGTCTTTATATTAAGTAAATATCTTGGACTAATATTATTCTAAGAAGATGAACGGCTTGTCCTTATTTCTAGAACTATATTAAGCCTAACAGGTTAATGTATCAAATTTTCCTAAGCCAAATTCCTTGATTTACTATATTATATATACCAAAACATAGTTTCTCAATGTCTAAACACTCTTGTTTTTAAAGATATCCGATCAGTTAGGGACACATAATGTATGTGTTTAGAGACAATTGCACATCCTTGCATGTACATCTATATTGCAGGTTTACATCCGACAAATGGCGAACGAATCTACAAACTCAAGTTTGGAAAACTTCTTTTTAGACGAAACAGTGAATAGACAGAATTTACGGTGGGACAATACTTCTTCTGAACATCGTGATCACGATGTACCATATCCGCATCATCAAAGGAAGTGTGTCTTCAGAAAAAAGTCACTTCATTCAGCTGTTGTACATAAGCATTAACGATTGCATTATTGGGGCGATCTTAATTGCAATTGGTATGATAGATGTAGATGGTGTTCCCTCAGCTTACATGTTTAGCTTGTTCTTCGTATTGCTTGGTGGCTTTAACGCCACATGCCAGCTCAATATTATGTTTGCTTGTATACAAAGATACATAAGGATAAAGACAGCACATATGACGACAAAAGGATGGAGGATGTCATACACACAAGGTTTACAAGCCATCAATGTATTTGTTGGAGTTGTAATATTGTCTATCTTGTTTGTATTTGCAAGCATAACAGCTACTGGGCATTTGAAAGGAACATGTTGGCTGAACAAACTTTATCAGTTTGTAATGAGGTTGATGATGAACGTGACGTGTGTGTTTACGTTTTTCCCGCTTATTACATCGGATATCTTGCTTATATTGACATTTAAGACTCTAAAAAGGCCGGAAATGCCGCGGTCGAGCTCTTTGCAAACACAAAGGAAGATTTTTAAAACACTGATATTCATGACTGTATCGTATAATTTGTCACTGCTGCCAATGCTGGTGCAAGTTCCAATTCAAAAACTCACATCCTATTTTAAAAATGATATCGTCGCTTCTTTTTTTCTTTGGTTTTTGTATGTAAATTCTCTACTTAATCCAATTATTGTTATGTCTCGAATAGGCAAAGTTCTTTTTTTGATAAGACACGATATGCTATTGTTGTTAGACATAATAGACATTCCAATCGCAGCATTTCGCAATCGGTGCCTCAGAAGTATTTTACCAGCTCCTGAATTACCCCTGACAGACAGAGCTCGATCAGGGTCTGTATGAGTGTATCTAATTGTCAATGAAGTATTGTTTAATCATCGGGATCAACTATGGTGAAGATTAGTTTAATATGCAGTCATTGTTGTAACAGTCATACAAAAATGTGAAATTTAAGAGCTTTTAAATTAATGTTACCAGGCCACTCTGTTTAATATATCACAATTCTTTAAAAGAGCAGGATGAGATTACCGAATACTATGGAATGTTTTGTAACGCAAATTAATTGAACTTTTATTGCCTTTTAAATGACCCTAAATCCCGAGAATTAGTTTAAAACTATCCATTTCACAAGTATATGTATATCAATGGTCAATCGTGAATTCTATTAGGCGTATTTGGCATGTATTGATTTTCACAATTGGATGAACTGTATTATATATGGTTTAACGTTTAGTTAGGGCGTTTTTCTTGATACCAAACTAGTGTCAGTTTTGGTTTCAAGGGTTTCGGCGGTTTGGAAACCTGTTTCAAAAGTTTTGCTTGAAGTAACAAACAGCTTCAACAACATGATGGGCCTTCTGCATGTAGCCACTATTTCTAAATTGCTTCAAAACAATGATACCGCAGATGGTCGTTTGCTTGTTTTATATATATATATTTGTAAAATCGCGTAATGTTGTGAGTATGAATGTACCTGTATTTAAAATCAGAACGGTTTTCGTTGCTTGTCCGACATACTCCAAACCCACCGTCATATCCGCAGACATGATTCTTAATAGTGTTTGAAAATCGGACTCCATTTGCAATCGATAATGGAATCGAATCGGACCATGTATTTCGATTTACTATCGGACAATTATCTTAATAAAAATGTATTCCTTACTGATATTATGAACATTCGATAATCGTCCGATTTGGTATCCGGTTTCCATCCCTAATTTTTATACATAGTATAATCATGATCATTTTAGGTGGTGTAAAATGGAATCATTACGTGATGATATAGTCATGCTTTTTGCAACAGTAAGAAAATATCCATAACCTTTTTCTGTCTTTAATAACTTAACGAAAAAAAACCCATAACAACAAAACACATAGTTACTTAATAATTGCACATCAAATGCAAAATGATGCACACCGCATCAAGTAAGTTATCTTAGCATTCTATCATGTAAAAGCATATTAAATGTTTGTTAATCAGCTTAATATTCAATAACCTGTAATATTGAAGATTTCATTAAAATAGCTTAATTTCATAAAACTTTCTCAAAAAAGTAAATTTGTTCATAATAAACGATACCAAAAAAAAAGGTTTCAGAAACAGAATGCATCGAACCGGGATTACTGGTACTTGCAGGTAAAACCCGACCTACTGCACCATAGGGACAGATTATTGAGACTTTATGAAATATATAAACAATTAAAACAATTTGTAATTTTGGGAGAGTTTGTAAGTTTTAAAGCAAAAGTGTTTACATTCAGCGCATTTGTGTAAGATAGTGACCTCCCTTGTAAAATGAACTCAAATTATTTACTATACATGTGTTGGACTTTAAGCATGTTTGACAGACATTTATACTTTAAACATATGGAATTAATATATCTCAGGTAGCTAAACATGTTATAACATTGATAAACTCAACATGCAAATTGTTAACAATACATGACACAGTGAACGCATTCCATAACACTCACAAATACAAATGTGAACAAATAATACCCCTCCCACGTGTAGGAAGTTCAACACATGTTAACAGATTAACAGCTAATTAAGCACAAAGTACTATTTTAAGTTTGCTTCACTATAAACTCTCATTGAACCCAACGGTTACATTATTTGAAACATGATCGTGCACTGAATAGATGTGAATACGATTTGATAGCTGATTACACATCTATTTCCAATTCGGGTTCATGACGTAAGCTTCAACTGTCTCTAGACACATGAGACAGCGGCACCCTTAACTGTCAATCATAGTTACTCCTTAACTGTCAATCATAGTTACTTCACGCATGCGCAGAGGGCAGATCGATTCTAAAAAAGGCGACTTTACCAAATCATGTAGATCGACAAAATGCTCTCCACGAAGATAAATATTTATATTCACCGTCAAATCTGCTCTACATATTATAGAGCTACAGTGAATAGGGTAAATCCTCGATTGTCATTGGCCAACAAATATGTGCGAACACCAAATATCACAACATAACTTACCATAAGCAATAACAACAAGCCTGCCCAGAGATAACCCATATGGAATATCTTTAAATATTTCACTTTGTATATTGCAGAATGGTATAGATGCTGTACTTAAAAAGTATGGCAAGTTGGACTGTTTGGTAAACAACGCCGGATACGGTAAATTTCCATTTATATCGTTATTTTTGACAGTGTTTATTTTGAATGTGTCTTTGTTTGTTTAGGAGCACATTAGATAACGTCAGTAAACACAACTAACTGGCAAACTGGCTAAAACAGGCTTAATTTTGGTATGTCGTTTTGTCCATCTCTCCTTGTTGTAGGAAGACTCGCTTAGTAAATTGTTTCTAGCTAGGGATTTCCACCAAGTGTGTTCCGGTATATTCAAATGGTTTATATAGTTATATCAGGTCACCAAGTTTCTCTTGAAGAAGGGTCGTTACAGGACTTCCGGAATTGTTGGACCTCAATTTGGTCGCCTATTACGGCATGTGCAAGGTAGCTGGTATCTTTAAACGTACATAACAAATAGGCAATCGTACTGTCCAAGAAGATAGCATCTGGACACCGTAATATATAAACATATATGACACTATTTTCATCGAATAGTCGATTATTATTGTGATGACTATAATCATTCATATCTTTAGAAAACAACACATACTTTTTATCATATGGGTAAATGTTCAACGTTTTTCTTCTTTAAATATTTACGCTCCTGTTGGGCTTCCTTAGATAAACGTACTACATTGTTTCAATTACATAATTATTGCGATGAAAGCATCGGAAGACCACTTATCTTAATTAAAGGACAGTTGTGGTTGGATTCATAACATTTTATTCCGGTAAGATGAATGTGACGTCGATTAAGGACGTCATCGTGTAATGGCCAATTGTGTTCGGACAGCTTTTGACATGAAATCAATTACTAAACATAAATTATTTAACTGTTTATTATTTTGATAAGTATTATATTCAATTAAGGTACTCGATGTTCAAATAAGAGACTGACTACTTATGGTTCTTATGAAAGATACAGAGTTTAATTTAAAAGAAAGGTGCAGAGAACACGTTTTTCTTCTACCTTATGAGACGATCGTAGATCACAGTTATATTTTAGTACTCACCAATCATTTAATATTTGCGCTTTCTGCTATCAAATACACGGTTACAATCTAATCAGCAATTAGTATTTTCCATAAATGCATTATTTAGTAAGTAGTTAAAGGTTTATCACTCAACATTTATGTTTGTTTAACATATTTATGTATTGATTTTGAATAAGAGTGTCACTTTAAACCATTTAATATGTAACACAAAATAATATAGAGTCACCAGGCATAATTATTTCTCATTATTGTACTGTGGATACCCTACCATACTTCAAATACACATCCGTTACACGGTTCTTATTATGTTGTGGTACATGTGGATACTCGTACCTCTCTCTCTCTCTCTCTTACTCTCTCTCTCTCTCTCTCTCTCTCTCTCTCTCTCTCTCTGCTCTAGCTTTCTCGCTCACTCTCTTCAGTACGCGATGCCACATCTGCACAAGACGCGAGGAAACGTGGTCAACATTTCCAGCATCAACGGAATTATCTCCAACCCAAGACTGAGCATGTACTCCGCCACCAAGGTATATGGAATTATCTTGTGCTTTATTTACATTATTAAGAATACAACCTACATTTAAAGCCAATGAAATTGCAGATATGCAACCATCAAGTTCTAAGCCTAATCATTAAGAAATTCAATTCAGATTTCGCTTTGGCAATGGGGAAGCAAATGAGGTTGTATCCTAAGTAAGTTATAAGACCTGGATTTAATCTAAATGAATATGAAGGGCGCGTTTGCTGTTATCAATCTGCCCTGTCATATTCATTTATATTTTGATTCATGTAATCTTACTTTTACAAACATCAACATGACCCATACTCTGCCATTGATGATGTTTCAGTAAAACAAGTACTCCCTTTTTCGTTCTCGTCTAATTTTACCGCCCTTAAGTATATACAAAAAACGATAGTGGCAAATACATATCTATGAAAGGTTGTGTAAATGTAACGTTCATTTTGTAACAATTGGCGCACAGTGAAAGAAACCGCATTCTTTCAGATATCATTCAGTTTCTTTTATTGAATCGCATTCAGCAACACTTCCGAATTGGTAATGATACCATGTCATGATGATATATTT
Organism: Mya arenaria; assembly: GCF_026914265.1. Classification (NCBI taxonomy): domain Eukaryota; kingdom Metazoa; phylum Mollusca; class Bivalvia; order Myida; family Myidae; genus Mya; species Mya arenaria. Next base: position 35,890,424 of record NC_069138.1, on the reverse strand, counting down.
CATTTTCGTTGTTACCGTTATGGGTTATGCTTTGCTAATGCTGTTACAGAATTTCTCCTTGACATGTATAACTGACACACAAAATAACTTTTTTAATTCTATGTGTATTTCCATATTCTCTAGCTATCCACATCATCAATATTTGCATAATTAATATCTTTGTATTGTATTTTCTCTCAATGATTTTGATTTTTGTTATTTAAATAATATATATGAAATGGCAACATACCGAATGTTTTTACATACATAACTGAATTAGTAAAAAGGACTTTAATGTGAAATCTTTCAATATATTTATACATGTATTCATAAATGCCCTATACTTCTGTACCAATCATTTTACTCATATCAAAGATCTCCTCAATCACATTAAATTTTATTTCAGAATATATTTCTATATTGTTCTTTTGTTTTCGCATAATGTGCCAGTTTTTTCATTAAAAAATCAGGGTGGTGTTTCTGCCATGACAAAGGGACTAGCGCTAGACGAGGCGAAAAATGGTGTGCGCGTAAACAGGTTAGTACATTAGCTCATTATTTTATGCACGGATATACCATTCTATTAAATTCAGACGTATTAGAAAAGTCAATCTAGCAACATATGCTAGATAGGCGTGCGACGTGACGCCGTATTTATAGTCATATTGTTTTAAAACATTGTGTTGTTATCAAACACAAGAACCTTTATAGTTTGGACATTTATGTATTGACACAGTTATTTCAATTTTATCGAAGATAACAATAGCAAAGACAAACAGAGGACGGTTAAAACACAAACACATTTATGTCGGCAGGATTCGAACGTGGAACGACTGGCTGTGCAGTCCGTGGCCTTATCAGCTGCACCACACAGTTATGATTTATATATCATACAATCATATTTAATAATTGCGGAATAATTGATTTTTTTGTGTTTATGGGGAATATCAAACACACATTTTAGAACAAAGCTCCCCTTTTGCCAATAGTTTCGTTCAACCAGTTTGAAAAAAAAAGCAATTTTCATGCGGCCTGTTTCAATCTGTTATTTCTTCATTCCTATGAAAATGAACGCGCATAAGCCGAGAAAGCTCCTTTAAAAACGTTGTTTTATTACTGTAAGATATACATAAATTAAAGAATTTAAGGCTTGCATGAGAACTTTTCATCAAGCGAATTATAAGCAGAAGTATTCATTTCACGTTGTCAATGCTTACAAATATGCTTCGTCAAAATTTTGATCATAATCCCACGGGTCATAATACGTATACGGGCCATCTAATATTGTACCGGTAGCGATTGCCACCCGTCCTCTCTTTTGTGGTACGCATCGGAAAACCTCAGGCAGATGAGCAGTTACGTGAACATATTTGTAACTTTAACCAGGTTTTCAACAAATACTGGGTTATTAGAATGAGAATGTCGTTGGGAGGGCGGGCTTGTTAGGCCTAAAACTTATGGTTTCCGCGTAATAAGTTTGGTTAACATTTACGTGATATGTAGGTAGCTTACGGGAGGAGCTAGTTAGGGATTCCTTTGAGGAGGGTGAGGTCAAGGTCAAGTTCACTGTTTCTGAAAATACGAAAATGATTTCCACCCAATTACTTTAGTTCGGATTGATGAATAATGATACAACTTGGTGTGTAGCTAATATAAAGGGCTTGCTTGGGATTTTTTAAGGGTGATGGGATTAAGGTCAATGTCTCTGTTACTAAAAATAAAATCATGTTTTGCCCTATTTCTTTACTTAGCATTGATGTATAGTGATGAAACTTGGTGTGCAGCTAGCTTATATGAAGGGCAAGCATTGAAATCCTTTGAGGTGGTAGGGTCAAGGTCAAGGTTAAAGTTAGTTAGCTTATGTGAAGGAATAGCTAAAGATTGATTTTGAGGGCGATGTGGTCAAAGTCAAGGTCACTGTTACGGTTGTCCGGTTAGCGCAGTGGTTAGCGCACTCGCTTCTCACCTAGGCGACCCGGGTTCGATTCCCGGCTCGGGCACATGTGAGTTTGGTTCGTGGTCACCAAGGCGGACAAGTGGGTTTTCTCCGGGTTCTCCGGTTTCCCCCACAACACAAGACCACACTCTCGTGTAAAACAGCGTGCCAACGAGAGTGATTAATATAATGTTGTAATAATTTGTTTCACAATCGTTGTAAAATAAATATGTTTAAACTGTTACTAAAAATAGGTAAATGGTTTCCGACAAAAAAAGTTACATTAGGCTTGATGGGTAATGAAACAACTTGGTGTGTAGGTAGCTCATGATAAGAGCTAGCTTTGGATTGCTTTTAAGGGGTTTTGGAATGGTCGGTGCTACTTAAAATAAAAATAAAATATTCGTTTCCGACCAATACTTTTAGTAAGGATTTATAGACTGGGTTTCCTTTTAGAGCGATGTGGTCAAGGTCAAAATCACGAAAATTAGTATGAATGTTGAAGCGAGGCTGAACTCATAAGATACTTAACAAGAGAATTTTCAGTTATAAAAGTAACGAGAACGGCTGCAGCGTATTTCTACCTCATTCAAGAACAAAATTGGCTGTAACTTCTAAACTCATATATGGAAAAACTGGGTTTGTCGCATTGCAGCCCTTTTAGTTTTATTTGGTGTTGTTGGTGTTGTTGGTGTTGAACGGCCAACAAACATTTTCACTTACGTCATGTTTCAGCATATCTCCTGCTATTATACGGACACCATTGTACGACGACTTCTGCCGAGTATTGCCAGAAGATGAAGTGAAACGATGGAATTCATCTTGTGTAAGTAAACATTAAAAACGAACAATTATTTCTTAAAAAAAAGATTCACCACAAATGAGTAAGTTGTTCATAGCCAGATGCTATAGACACATGCATTTGCTAGATATACCCGATCTGCATTGGTCAATGGATTTCTGTTGTGTACGATTATTAAAGAGACTCTATTTTTATAACGAAACAGGTTAAAATATTTTCAAAATGTCGTCTGTAGTCAATCTCATTCATCAGAGGATCTAACGCGTATCATCATCACCCTGGTGTACGAGAATGTATGTAGTATAACCAGGTGTTTATTCAACCGTAACATTGAAATGGGACGGTCTCTCATTTCTAGTATCTTCTTATTTTAAACGCACTAAACCCGATGAACATTTGTGACCCCCCAGTTTTGAATTCCTGTATCCACCACCGATAGTTATCGTTAGTTCAATAATCTTTATCTGTAGAAACGTCACTAAGGTCAACAAGTGTTATTGCTTTGAATTTGAATAACTTTGTGTTCATTTCTTATACTTGCTGAAGTCAATTTCAAACAAATACGTATAAAAAAAATGAGACTAAGAAAACTTACAGCTAAAATCGAACAAGATTTTAATTGAAACGGGTCCCAGATATGTAGAACTTAGTGTTTAATCATGGTCTGTCAATATTCTGTCATTTTGCAGCAAATGGGCCGAGTTGGTGAGCCTAGAGAAATAGGACTGGCCTGTATGTTTCTCGCGACAGATGCCACGTTTAGCACGGGCATGGACCTCGTCTGTTCCGGTGGAGCTGAGCTCGGGTATGGGGTCAAATTGGACTGATGGAAAAGGCAGGAAAGGTATTTTGAGTCTGAATATGTTTATTACTTTTGGAAGCACCAAGATGTTTAATATGCGTATTGTTAGCATGAATCGAAGCATGTCATTAATATCAAAATGTACGTAAAACTCATGTTGTTCAATTCATGTTGTTGTTTTTCAAGTCGTGTTTATATGCAAAATTCAGAACTTAAAAGCTGCACTCTCACAGATTTACCGTTTTTGCAACTTTTTTTTATTTTTTGTCTTTGAAAGAGCAAATTTTTGCGTAAATATCTGCAAACCAATGATAAAAGATTGCTGACAAAAGATCAGATCGCAGATTTGCATATTTCCGTTCGAAAGTCAATGTTTTATGTCTTAAACCGTTACTAACGTGTTTAAGAAAAGTGCATAAAACAATATTTTTTTAAACTTTAATATAAAAATCTGCGATTTATATTTTGTCAGCTGTCTTATATCACTGGTTTCCATGTTTTTTTCACAAAAATTGGCTCGTTCCAAGACAAAAAATAAAAAAAAGTTGTCAAAACCATCAATCTGTGAGAGTGCAGCTTTAATCTGTAACACCAAAGCAGGGCTGTTGACTGACAAGCTTTTATCAAATAAAAAGGTGTTAAGGAATTAACGTTTGAAACTATGATTCATAAAAATAAAACTACAGGGACGAGCCCATAATAAAACATTTTGAGTATAACCCTGTCTAGAGGCACAAGCTAAGGGCCCAAATGATGAGTCAAAATAGCTTTTAAAATAGATGAAAGGTTTACCGGGAACGATCAGTAAAACACGAGTTCGCTGAGGTTTAAGGTAGTGAAAATACCATCCACATAAGATCAGACTTGTCCCAACATTTATAAATCAAAGCACTAATAATAGTGTGTTACTCTATTGTGCCTACCAACTTCAATTTCAAAAGAATGTGAACACACTAATCGTGTAGGTAATAGTGTTTTATTTCAAACATGGCTTAAACAAAGAGAGTATTACATTTTTTACATTATTAGACCAATTATCCGTAGCAATGCTATATGAAAATAAGAATCATTAAAATGTTCATAAAACATAAGACTTATATACTCAAGGGTGGAAAATAGTTCAACTTGCACAAAATACGAAGCAATGCAGAGAAAATTGACCCAGCTTACCAAAGTGTTGGAGTCTGTACGCCAATATGTGTTTGCAAAATCTGGGGTATATATTGATCGATAATGATATAGGATATATGTTCTACCATCTAACCAACAAGGCTACTGGGTATATGTCAACAATTTAGCTTTGTCACAATAGAGAGAAACCCCATTGATTCTATAATCTAGTGTATATCTTAGTTCCCTCCCTTGTACTACGTTATGGAATTATTATGCAATATAGTTCCAATGAGGTCACAACCATAACTGCCAGGAGTTTTCCCTTTCATTTCCGTGTTTAAAGATTTGCTCACTGTAAAAATACGTAGTCTTACTTCTGAATAAACATGACACTATTTTGTTAATCAAATATTATTATTGCAGGTATGTTTCACAAACTGATTTGTTTTGAAATCCGGTACTAAGGAGTATGTTGTTCATCCCCAAATGGACTCAGTTGAATTTTGTGGACTATTACAAAAGTGTTGAGCTAAAGCCCAAGCCTAAAAATCACAGCATTAACAATAGAACCCTCATCGGAGGCAATGACGAATAAATACAGACTAACACATACACTGATAATGAACTTTCAAGTACTCAGCGATCGGATACAGCCATCACATCGCAAACGAATAATTTATGCCGGAAAAATAGTGCAAGCTCTACAAAAGTACTGTACATTCATTTAAAGACTGCCATCTGGCATATTTCGCAAATTCAAGGTTTCAAACTATGCCTTCATATATTATCACGATGAATGCAACATTGTACGAACCAAGAGATAGCACAAAATGAAAATAGATTAAAATAACAATAAAAATATGTGATATCGAATATCCTTCGATGTATCATTATATCAAAAAGAAATAAATCGAAAATCTAGTGAACATTGTTCGAAAATTTGCATTTTATATGACAGAATCAATATCAAATAGTTCATGTGCGAGCTTTTTCTTTAATGTAATTTACTGTTTCAAAGGAAATAAATATCCAAAATATTAAGTGAACTAATTCATGCTTAAATATACTACATTACATATCAAGAGAACGATACAATCTTGCATGAATGTGTGACACCGATACCTTAAATACTTCATTGTATCAAGAGAATAAAACATTACAAAATGAATTGGGGATATCAATACCTTAAGGTTACCGCATTTGGTATCAAGAAATTGTTAATTAGCAAGTGAATGTTACGATTAAGACTGTGTGTAACAAGGGAACAAACTCATAACTATACTGCATTTTATATCAATTATCTTTTTGAAAAAAGTGGGTTTATGTTATGTTTAACATAGTGCACCTTTTACAGATAGTTAAGCAATATACTGCATGATTTTGTGACGCCGTTACCGTAAATACCTGCATTTAATATGAATGAGTTAATAAATCGCAAGTCTACATGATTTAACATAGTATACAACTTTGTAGAGAATAGAACAACGCAGTATGATTGAAGTGGCGCCTGTACCTTAAATATTATTCATTTACTTGGGTGAAATAGATACTGTATGAATATCGACGAGTTATACAATCAATTAATTATTAAAAAAACAAATTTACATAATACTAAACATAGTGTACACATGTCAAGACAATGACGGTTGTCAGGTTAGCGCAGTGGTTAGTCAGCACTCGTGCTCACTTGGTGTCACCAATTCAGACAAGTGCGTTTCCTCCGCGTACTCCGGTTTCCCCCACAACACAAGACCACACTCTCGCGCAACATCGTGCCAACGAGAGTGTGGTCTTATAAGTTGCAATAGCTTGTTTCACAATCGTTGTAAAGTTAAATAAGTTCCAACTAAGAGAATGACACAATACAACACGAGACGCCGACGCCTTAAATTTATCGTCTATTGTATAAAGCCATTATTAAATACCAAATGTACATACTGTATTGTTAAACATAGAACAATATTTGAAATACTGCGCATTTCATATCAATGTATTACTAGATAGTAAATTTACCTAATTCTAAACAAAGTGTGCATTCCTAAAGAACAATACAACAAAAAATTTGGACCAGTTTATCTTTTATAATGCATTTAATATCAAGGAATTATTTAACATATTTCTAAATTATCTACATCAAATGAAACTAATAAAACATGTGTCTGTGACATTGATGCCTTGAAATATACTGCATTTTACATGAACGATTTATTCAAAAGCAAGTACAAATATTGTACAAAAGGCCTCCGGCCCCTACGCAAACACAAAAACATACATATATGATAAAAATGTGATATATAGTCAACATACTTTCCAAACGTAGTGACAAGTATTGTAGCATATTAATGATCAACGGTTAAACACAATGTGAAAGGTAGATACAGTATACCCGGCAGGTTCATATCATTCATAGATGCCTCCTGACAAGTGTACTCAAAGTTCAATATTCAACTAATGTAAACCTTAAATGTTAATACATCCTTGACTTAAATCACTATAATGGTCAGATACTAATAACCAGTAAACCGATTAGCTACATTGTTTTTAGATCCAATTAAGACCAATATTGAATACCAGCCCAGGGGCCAGTTGCAATGAGGTCATGCTCGGTGTCGATTACGAGGAAACGGTTGCTGCAGCTTTTGATCATTATAGTACCGTCGGAGTTCCGTGTACTCTCAATAGGCTTCGTTAACAATAACTTATTGACAGTTAGATAAATTCAAACAGAAACAGATTAAGCTCTGTCTGTCAGGGGTATGTCAGGTGCAGGTAAAATCCTTCTACGGCATCGATTGCGAAATGCTCCGAATGGAATTTCTATTATGTCTACAAACAATTGCATATCGTGTCTTATCAAATTATGAATTTTGTCTATTCGAGACATAAGAATAATTGGATTGAGTAGGGAATTTACATACACAAACCAAAGAAAAAACGTGGCAACGATATCATTTTTAAAATAGGATGTGAGTCTTTGAATTGGAACTGCAACCAGACCTGGCAGCAGTGACAAATTATACGATACAGTCATGAATATCAGTGTTTTAAGAATATTCCTTTGTGTTTGCAAAGAGCTCGATCGCTGCATCTCAGGCCTTTTTAGAGTCTTAAATGTCAATATAAGCAAGATATCCGATGTAATAAGAGGTATTAGCGTAAACAGCCACGTTATGTTCATCAACAAACTCATCACAAACTGATTAAGTTTGTTCAGCCAACATGTTCCTTTCAAAGGCCCAGTAGCTGTTATGTTTGCAAATACAAACAAGATAGACAATATTACAACTGCAACAAATACATTGATGGCTTGTAAACCTTGTGTGTATGACGTCTTCCATCCTTCTGTCGTCAAATGTGCTCTCTTTATCCTTATGTATCTTTGTATACAAGCAAACATAATATTGAGCTGGCATGTGGCGTTAAAGCCGCAAATCAATACGAAGAACAAGCTACACATGTAAGCTGAGGGAGCACCATCTACATCTATCATACCAATCGCAATCAAGATCGCCCCAATGTACAACAGCTGAATGAAGTGACTTTTTTCTGAAGACACATTTCCTTTGATGCGGATATGGTACATCGTGATCACGATGTTCAACAAAAATATTGTCCCACCGTAAATTCTGTCTATCCACTGTTTTTGAATACCAGTCAGATGGGAAGTTTCATCTTGAAAGTAGTTTTCCAAACTTGAGTTTGTAGATTCGTTCGCCATTTGTCGGATGTAAACCTGCAATATAGATTCACATGAAATGATGAGCAATTGTCTCTAAACACATACATTATGTGTGGCCAACCGATCGGATATTAGTATCAGCGAGGGCCCGTATTCACCTACGTTTACAGTATGAGTAGCCCAACTGATCGTATATCGGTATAAGCGAGGGCCCGTATTCGCTAACGTTTTGAGTATGAGTTTGAGCAAATTTTAATAAAACATGTAATAATATAATAATAATTATTATGCAATCTTTATTTCAAGAAGGTGGTTCCACATTATGATATCATTATAAAAAAACAATAAAACCATCATATTTACACTCTGGCATTCTATTAACAGAAACATATAAAAAATAAATAAAAACATTTGCACAATTATATTACATTTATAAAAGTAAGGTTTACAAACTGTATTTTTATAATAACATAGTAGTACATTGTTGTTGATGAAAAAATAATAAGTCATAAATATGAAAATATTTAACGGAATTACTGCCGTGCAGTTTTTAAAATATGAGTTTTATATTTATTTCTGAATGTTGTTAACCTCCTCTAGTTTCTTATATATTTCATCTGGGATGTCATTCCACACCACCAAAGTGTGAAGTCAGAAATTTTCCCTAAAATAATTAGGTGATATTTTCGTTAAACTAAAGTCATGTTTTAGAGCCGATCTGTGTGAATAATGATTTTTGTTTGCAAAAACAAGTATCTCTGTTGTAACAAAGGGCCATATCATTACGCGTTCTATATACAAAAGTGACGAAGTGGTACTTGTATATGCCAGTAAAAGTCAATCATTGAAGTTCTCGCAGTAATCCATTGGATTGCGATCACTTATTGTTGTTTTTTAAGAAAATTCGTTTGCAATCCTTCTTTGCAGGGTCTTTACTTTATGTATGTAACACTGAATATCTTTACCCCAAATACGAAAACAATAGCCAAGTATTCGAAGTAAAAACGCATTGTAAAACATACGTTTCATCTCATTTGTGAGGTAAAGCATGAAATTCTTCATAAGTCGAAATTTCGAGTTCATTTTTTTGCAAAAAAAGTTAATTAATGAATGCCATTTGAGGTCATTATCTATGTAGATTCCAAGCAGTTTTAGTACATTTACTTTTTTAATGTTATTTCATTGATAGTTAATTTTGGAGTAGCGGCTTGCTTTGTCTTATAGTGTGTGCCTATAGCCATGTATTTTGATTTGGTTGAATTTCAATGCTAGATAAATTGCCATCACAAGATTCGTGCAAGGTTGAATTAGTGGACACAGCATGCCTGGTGATAAGGAAGCAGGCCAGATTGTATAATTGCAACTTTTACTAACGGTTTCCTGCCAGTCAGATACGATTGATAGAGCAATAAGAACATTTCCGAAAAAAATGTATAATCATAGTTTATGCAAAAAACAAATTGTGGTCCGCTTAATTAAAGTATTTCCTAAGCGCAAGAAATATAGCCCCAAAAAGCTTTCCACTATCAACATCTTTAACCAATGTGTCAATAAAACTGCAAGAATGATTTCCATAAAGCCGGACTGCTTTGTATGTATAACATTAGTAAAATGGAAGAAAGATTGAATTTGTTATGTGCCTTTCAAATATGTTTGAGATACTGCAGGGCGAGGAATTATGTAACTTCAAAGGGGTTCACCAAGGGTCACAAACAATATGTAAACACACAAGTAAGTTACGTTAATTTCTAAAAAACGTTTTTGACAGAAAATTTGTCTTAGCCTACAAACTACAAAAGACTCTGCTCTTTTCTGCTCCTACACGTGTGAGCTATTTTTGCTTGTATTTTTATGATGCAATCCTTGGCCAAAATTTCAACTTGACGGAATTTGTTTTAAATACAAAAAGTGACGAAGGTTTTAAGTACGTCCTCATTAAATTAAGCGATTTCAATGAAAAATAACTTCTTTATTCAAATGAAATAGTGAATATTTGTTGAATTCAGTGTCTATTTTCAAGATCCTATTTTATTTCACGAGTGGTCACAGAAAAAAATATTTTCACGAGTAGAAATATTATTTTTCTGTTACCATGAGTGAAATAAAATACTACCTTACACTGAATTCAACAAATTGTCTTTTTATTTCATGCATTTATCGTGATTTTTCAATATATTTCCCCGCTCGAGTAAATTTTGCTTGACGACAAGACCTTTCTGTGGCCTCTTTGCGAAGGGAAGTAACTGCTGCATAACTGCTCTGTCAAGGTTACCTTCTATTCGCGCGAGCAGTCCGTCCACTAAATAAGTTCCACACTTTTCGGAAATGGTTGTTGCAATTGAAATTATTTTTAGATAAAAACCTACTATCATCAACGAAACCTATCATTTTTAACATTTATTGAGGCACAAAACAAAGTATTTAATCAAAAGCATTTCGGAAATTAAAAAAGATATATCGCGTAGAAAGACAATTGAATGAAACTTGAGCATGTGGCATTTTTTGTACATTCAAGAACAAGTTCAACTGATTTAAATTAACGAATATGGACTAATATTAGAGTGTATGCATACAATCAACGGAAGTCGGTGTTCAGTGTTTTCGTAGTGTATATCTATATATTCACTGTCGCTCTCAGACTCTGGATCTAACGGAATTTTTTCGGGGTGAATTCATGCTGTGCAGCCGAAGGATGTTTTGTTGTTGAGACAGCGAATTAGTTTCATTTCTATTAAAATTGAATGTGTCACGTTTCCGTTCTATTTTGGGTTCACGAAAACCCCAGAGGAAATGTAGAGGATGTGCCCGAATATGCTTTTGAAAAGGCTGGAGCGCAGACCTCGGAAGTATTCCCGTTTTTGTTTTTTTTTCAATCTGCTATAATTGTTCAGGTTTTTATGGCTGAAGATCTGAACTATTTGATCTTTGATCATTCAGCTTTTGGACAAGCCTTTTCTGAGCATTATTTTTAACAAGAAAAATGAATTGTTGAACTTATGAAGGTAAGCAGTTGAAGGAAATAAGTCACATTCAAAATGCTAATGAATACATGAACGCGGTTATAGTTTGTAGGTAGAAATGAAATCAAGTTTATAATTAGCACATGTGTCCAAGTTCCATGAAATAGTTCATACACAAAATGGTAAGTTTATTCTTTTTTTAATAATTATTATCAAACGCAAAACTGTTTGTTATATTAAATCTATAGCGTAATTTGATATTTACAATTATATACGATTCAGCGAATGTGTCTATTACTGCACTACAGACGACAACAAACATGTAATCTACTTGGTACATACATGTACTTTTTCAAGTCAAGTGAAGCAAACTTATAAAAGATGGAAAAAGTAGTCCCGAGTTGTTTGTAGAGTGAAATGATCAAATGTTATCATTTCACTCGAGCCAGAGTGAAAAGATCAAGTTATCATTCACAATGTTTTTCATTCATTAACCGATTTGCATGAAATTAATAGTGATATAACATGTATAATACAGAAATAATCGCGAGTGTTATATTAAACCGGAAATAGAATGCGATAAAGAAGTGTATTTATTATCTTGACTAAGAAAGGATAATGTTTCGAAAGATGGCAATTTCCGAGCCCTTAAAAACAATGAAATGTGCTCAAACTGCAATTATTTTCTGTTCATTATTGTCGTAGTTTTCTTAGATCATAGTCACAAAAAATGTGCTATCGGAGCGGATATATAATACAAGAAGTAGATTTATATTAAAATTGTGTCAGTTCCCTAAACATGCATTCTCGTTCACCAGAGTGATGATATTATGAGTACCACATAGATAGATTTATCACGATCGAACCTCTGATGAATGAGAATGTATTAAAGCATGTAGCAATGACAAAATACTTTGAACACTTTAGACAATGGATAGCGTGGTAACAGAAATGCATTTACGTTGTGTGTTTTTTTCGGCTCTTTCCCGTCCGGAAAAAAGTACCTATTTTCCCATACCCAGGTAAAAAACCCTTTACGAAATGTGTTTTTGTTGTTATTTGGAGGAGGAGCATTGACCCCTAAACATTTGGCTATTGTGGCAGTAAAGTGCCATTCATTAATATGTCATTAAGTTTATTGAATAGAAGGGTTGGAAACCAGTTGAACATTATATGAATCATGTTAAAGTATTTTCCCCTTTTGTCAAAACGACTCTTATTTCCCCTATCAAAGTCTAACTTATAATTTCCCCACCCTTTCTTTGAAAGTGGGAAAACACTGATCGCGGCGAAATCAAAAGACGAACTTGATTACAGATTCATCTTCTAATGATTTTATTTCATCGATGGTAAATACTTTTCATCATTAAAGAAGATAAACATCAACGAAAACAACGAGTTTCTTCTTGTAACAGGAACCAACGTTTGTCGACATTACCCCACCCACCATTTTAACATGGCTGGGAAACGTGGTCCGAAGTCTGGAATTGACCTAGATGAATTAGAGAACAGACTGAATCAACGTTAAGCATGTTTAACCATGCTATTTCACTGGAAAACAAAGCCCCGATTGTTGTTTCGCAGGGGGAGTAGGAGCTCAGCCAATCTGTCATTTCTCCCAGTGCTCGTCAGATCGTCATCACTAGGGCTGACATAAGTGCCTGTCACTACGCTAATCCCAAGTCGCGTGGGACAAAGAAGCAAATCATTGTACGTTTTGTATCGCGCGAGCCAATCCGTACAATACACAGATTTAAGAAGAATCTCAAATCCAGTCTTAACCCGCACTATAAGAATATCTACATTATGGATGACCTGACTCCCTTGCGCATAAAGCTTAAAGCTGTGGTCTCGAAACTTCCAGGAGTGGAAAAAACTTTTGTTATAAATGGTAATATCCATTGTATGTATAAGGGTAAACATTACACCCTGTCCTCACCTGATGACATCTTTGATCAGCTTGGTGTGGAAGTTACAGACGATATGTTAAAGAACATGGGTTTGCAGAGGTACATCTAGGATCCAGAGGAGGAGGATGAAATCCCCGATGACTTTGTTTATGACAGTTATGTTAAAAGTTCACATGTATCTCCGAATTTTGATAATGGTACAAGTAGTACTGTATATCAACTACATACTAGTTCTACTCCTAAACACGTAAATACATTACGTGCATATATATCCCAAATTGATAGTCAAACTGTAGTGAATACTTCCAATTTTCATAAAAATGTTGATGACGCTTTCAATTCTGCAAATATAAATGTTACAAGTAATGTTGCAAAGGTTACAAGTTCTAGTAATATCAATTGTACTATTACCACTAGCAATGTTCATACATGTATGTCAAGTTGTTTGTCTGATGTTAATACAAATGAGAATTTTGTAAATGGTTTAAATAATTCTGTTTATCCATTACATATTAATTCTAGTCATGTAAATACGTTATGTGTTCAAACTGTGCAAGATAGTCAAGCTGTAATTAATACTCCCAGTTTTCATAAATCTGTTGATTGTTCTGTAGATTTTACAAATAATGGTGTTGCTAAAACACATGATGCAGCTGCCTCAAACTTAAGTATTGATGATAATTGTATCACTTTTACTAGTAATATCGACCATACTTCATATTGTTTGTCTGTTGATACCAGAGTTGTGAAACTAGCCTTTATAAATGTTTGTGGACTTATGTCCAAAATTGATTACCCTGAGTTTGTTGATCTTATTAACAAGTATCATGTCATTGGTTTAGCAGAAACAAAATTAGATAGTTATGATGTTCCTGTCTTGCATGGTTATGTTTTTAAAGGTATATGTAGAGAAAAGTTTATAAGAAAATCTGGAGGTGTAGGAATTTTTATTATGAAGTATTTGGCTGATCAAATTAAAATTCTTGATTGTGGCAATGAAAATTGCCTCTGGTTTAAATTCATTACCAGTAATGTAATTGTTGGTACAGTTTATATACCACCTGAAGGTTCAAAGTACAGTTCTATCGATATTTTTGATAAATTAGAACGCGACATTGTCGATATTTACACAGAATTTGATAATGCATACTTTGCTATAATGGGCGATTTAAATGCTCATACTAAAAAACTAATAGATTTTGTGTAAAATTGATCCTTGCATCTCAAAACTTAGATGTTACTACTAGGAATATGTTCTCCATTGCCAATTTATTTGATCTAGGATTTTCAGTTGAAAGGTTTTCACGTGATACTCATGCTCCAAATAACTATGGTTATCGTTTGATAGATCTATGTAAGTCTGCTAACATATACATAGCTAATGGAAGGTTAGGCAAAGATATTGATATTGGTCAGTGTACATGTATAAGCAGTACTCTTATAGATTATGTTTTGTTATCGCCGGAATTATTTCCCAGAACTGTACATTTTGAGGTGTAGGGACATGATCCATTGTTTTCTGATGTTCACTCTTGTGTAGAATTTAGTATTAATATGTCATTATATTTAAGTTCTGACTATGTTAAAAATGTTGTTGATTCCACTGATGATCGATGTTATAAAAAGACCAATATGGGATAATAATGCAAAAAATCAATTTGTATGTCACATTGATGCGTTAAAGATCACTGCTTTGGCAGATGAAATAGATAGCTTAAGTATTAGTAAACAGTATACTGTTGATTTGTTAATTATTTGACAAATAGTGTTTCTAATATTTTAGCTAATGCTGCTGATAAATCTCAATTGTTGTTAGAAAAGAAAATTGTTAATAAAACACCTGTTCGTAAACACTTTAAGAAAGAATGGTATGATAATGATTGTAAAGTTGCTAGAGCTAATTATATAAAAAGTAAAAATAAGTACAGATTTAATAGAACAAATGAAAATTTTGCTTCCTTAGTTAACAATAGTAAGTCTTATAAGAAATTAATGAATAAGAAAATGAATACTTTCAAAGGGAGTGTTAAAAAATCTTCGTAATTCTGATCCCAAAGCTTTTTGGGGATTATTAAATAAATATTGCGATGAAAAGAAGAAAACCTTGTCTAGCATTTCTAAAGATGTATTTTATGAACACTTTGTCAAGTTAAATCAAACTTCGTCAACCAATGATGCAGATATGTATTCAGAAATTGATTTTGATTCAATCTCGGGCAATAATGAGGAATTAAATATGGTATTTAGTATTGATGAAATTAGAAAAGCGGTACACAGCTTGAAAAACAATAAATGTCCTTCTTCATTTGATAATATTTTAAACGAATATCTTAAGTATAATGGAAGTGAGTCTTTCTTATTACTTGTTTGCAAACTATTTAATATCATTTTTGATTCTGGTGTATTTCCAGAGGTTTGGAGTAGAGGCATCATTTTCCCAATTTATAAAAACAAGGGTAGCATCAATGACCCGGATAATTATAGAGGCATTACAATTATAAGTTGTATGGGAAAATTATTTACGACTGTCCTAAATAACAGATTAAAATCTTTCCTGGTTAACCACAATTTGCTCTGTGAGGAGCATGCTGGTTTCAGGAAAAAATATAGTACCATTGATCATGTTTTTTTTTTCTTTGAAAATCTTGATTGTTTTTTATGTAATGAAAGGTAGAAAACTTTACTGTGCCTTTATTGACTATAAGAAAGCATTTGATAGTGTAAATAGAATAGCTTTGTGGCATAAACTCTTAGAAAATAATATAGATGGTAAATGTATTAAGATAATTAATAGTATGTATGATATTGCTAAGTCATGTGTTAAAGTTGGTAATTCATTATCAAAGTTTTTTAGTAGTCAAGCTGGTGTTAGGCAAAGTTAGAACCTTTCCCCGATATTATTTTCTCTGTTTCTTAATGAATTGACTCAGTTTATGTCAAGTAGGTTTGAAGGGCTTGAAACCTTTTCTAAAAGTACCTATGAATGTTTAAGTGATAATGATGTAGATGTTTACCTACGCCTTTATATATTACTTTATGCTGATGACTTAGTTATTCTCGCCGAATCTCACGCCGACTTGCAAGCGACATTGAATGCCATGCTAGAATATTGTAATATGTGGGATTTAAAAGTTAATCCTAGTAAAACGTAAGTTATTGTTTTTTGTAAGTCTAAAAGAACATTACTGAAAGAACAGGATTTCTACTATGATGGCGCTAAAGTAGATATTGTTGATGAGTTTGTGTATCTTGGTGTTATGTTTAGCTACAATGGTAAATTTACTAAAACTAAAAAACTTTTGGTAGATCAAGCTCGTAAAGCAATGTTTGCACTTATAAAGAAATCTCGTAAACTTAACTTAGCTTACTCTTTACAATTGTATTTGTTTAATTCAATGATTGTACCAATATTAGTATATGTGCTATGGAGGATCTTAAGATATTAGACCAATTTCAGTTAAAATATTGTAATTTAAAATTTAAAACAGTGTACCCCTAATTGTATGATTTATGGTGAACTTGGTTTAAAACCAAAATCTTTACAAGCTAAAACTAGGCTTTTGACCTTTTGGCGTAAAATAGTAAATTCTGCTGATGTGAGCAGCAGCAAAATTAGTCACTTATTGTAAAATACTGCATATTCTTTGCACAATGATGTTTCCTCTGGCTTGAAGTTCCCATGGTTTTCCTTTGTTAAGAATACTTTAAATAATTTAGGATTAAGTATGTACTTTGATTTACAACAGGTTAATAGTGTTATTGTTTTTAAGAATATGGTTAAAACCAGATTATCTGACCAATTTATTCAAAATTGGTATAGTATTGTTTCAAATTCACCAAAATGTCAAATGTATAAAGTATACAAAAAATATTTTGGGTTTGAAAGATATATTGATATTATACCGAAGAATCTTTCATTGTATTTGCTTAAATTTAGAATTTTGAATCACAAATTTCCTATTGAAGTAGGGCGTGGTCAAAATGTTGAGAGATTTCGTAGAACATGCCATTAGTGTAGTAGTAATCGTTTAGGTGATGATTTTCATTACTTGTTTGAATGTCAACATTTTTCAGACGATAGAAAGAAAAATATTAAATTGTACTTTTGTCGTAACTCTAATTGTATTAAGTTAGATCAATTAATGAACAGTAAAAGCAAAAAAAGATCTTATTAAATTGGCTATATTTTGTAAGTCCCTTTATTTAATGTCAAATAGTCATTATCCTTTACAACAATACGACTTATTTGTCTTAGTATTTCCTATTATAGAAAACTGTATGTAATATATGTCTACTTTGTTTATATATATATATATATATATATATATATATATATATATATATATATATATATATGTTTAATTAATTGTTTGTTAAAGTGTTATTGTTCTGATCACATGGTTGTAATAACCCATGATCTAAATAAATCTTGAAATCTTGAAATCTTGGTTTATATAAAGGGGGTATAAACGCGAGCTTACTTGTGTGTACCTATTATGGTTTGCATACTATTTATCATATAAAAGTATTGGTTACGGACCCTAGTTCATAATTGAATAGACCCGTTACGGTAGGGGTCCAAGGTCTACGTTTAAATTGTTGATTACTGGGTTTGTCACAGTACGTTCCATTGTATTGTAAACTTCATTTATAAATGACTAGTGAGCGTGGTAGTGGTCACCGCCTTGAAACGATCAGTGACAACGAAAAGTAATCAAGCGGGGTTTAAAGCAGTTTCCGGGCGCCCACACCTCACTTGCCCCAACATTTACCAATCAGTGCAAACTTATACAAACAAGCCTCATCGGGCTAGCAGCAGCTTGAAGGCAATGAAATATAAAACAAAAACTTCTGATCAACTTATAAATTAACTGCCCTAAAGATCCCAACTACCAATTCCCAGTGTGGACATACCACGTGTTTTGTGACGTCACATTTGGTTATAGCATGAAGCAAAAGACAGCTCGATTCGGAGAGGATTATCGCTGTAAGTTTGTTATTTTCATATCAATTCTTTTAAAACATAGCGGAGGCTATGCGGAAAAATTTACACTATACTCGGTCACTGAGCGATATGTTGTGTAATTTTTTGATTTTTTTAAAATCGTGGGCAAATGCTGAGAATGTACGAACTATTGTTTGTTTTAACGGTCCAAAAAGTTATTTTCCACACTGAAATACGTTTGTTATTCTAACCACGCTGATTCAACCGAGTTGCGATGCAATCATACAATGACAGCCACTGTTCGCCTGAGAATATATGTTAAACTTATCAATATATTATAGTCTAGCTTTTAATTATTAAATCATTGAACATATCAATGGGTATAACGGAACAAAAGGAGACAAAGTTCGCTAAAAACAGGTTTAAAGGGATTATTTCATGCTTTATTAACTGCTTTATTAAATGCACTTTTCCGATTGTTTTATTTTATAACAAATAAAGTCCAGAAGTCTTAAAACTATTATTCTGACGGAGTGGATCCCTCTAAGAATTGTTGATATATGCTCAAATATTGTCTTTGAATTCTACGAATTGAAAATTCAGCAAAGACGGAAGTGTTATTGGTTGACTGACATTATAACGTGATGCTTCCAATTTATTCAATAAAGGTTAAACTATCAGTCAGCTCAAGTAGGATGCCCTTTGAGCGAGTTGATAGGGTAACAGTTTTCTTATTTGTTTTTCCTTGACGTTTTCTGGCGTTGGTTCGCTCCCGACTTCAACTATTATACTTCAATTGTACTTTTTTCTGCATGTCGGTTTCAAAGAGTAAACTTTTTTAATATAGGTGTTTTCAGATGCATTGGGAAACTCATCTTTGTTTCCAAACCATGAGCGAATCCCTGACTATCTAGCCTAAAATTGTTGAATAATTGTACAATTCAAGGGGTAAAAATTACTAAAAACAGCCAAGGTTCGCCTGTAAGCAGGTTTAAACCTGAGCAATAACGATTTATAGTCTAGTAGATAATGATTAAATGATTGTGTAAATCAGAAGGAAAACAGAAGCAAAAAGAGCCAGAGTTCGTCTGGAAACAGGTTGGACACCAAGCAATCATGAATGGTAGATTGTACAAATCAGGAAGTAAAACGGTGCAAAAAGAGACAAAATGAGTACTAAGAAATTTTAGGTTTTCGACTCACAAATATGTGAATTTAGAATGCTTTGTGACCTCGTATAATTTAGATATCATTTAAAAAGTTTTGAGTGCAGAAAATGAATAAAGTAAAACATTTACCGAAACAAATATACAAACTGTAATAACTCATTGTTTAATGTACTTTCTATTATTTGTTTTAAATTTTAACAAATACCTTTTAAATGATACGAGATTTGAATGGGTCTCACACTATAAAATTAAAGTGACACTGTTATTCAAAATCATTACATACACACATATAACAAACATAAATTTTGAGGGATATACCTTTAACTACTTACTAAATAATGAATTTTATAGAAAATTTGAATAACTGATTACAAGACTGTAACTGTGTATTTAATAGCAGAATACGCAAAACTATTAAATGATTCGTGAGTGCTAAAAGATTTACTGCGATCTTCTATAATCTAATAATGTAGATTTACCGTGTTTTCTGCACCTTTCATTCAAATTAAACTCGGTTCCTTCACAAGATCCATTGTTGTCGACATTTATTCATTCATTTTGGTATATCAAAACATTTGTTTTAATTGTGGTAAATCTTATTTGGGAGTAAGAGTGCATCTTTAATGTTAATAGAGCTATCGGAGTGCTGACTAGCTTATACATCTGGGGGTTGGGTTCCTTAATATTCTTTCTCAAATTCTTCGACCTCCCTCGCTTATGACAGAATCAGATGTAACAACACAAAGTTAACCCAGTATACACACATTATGGTCTGAGAAAGCCATTTAACGCTTTGAACCTCACCAAATTAATTTGACTATGTGAACAAGAAGTTCAGAATTTTCAGTATATATAAGATCGTTCACGAGTGGTCATATCATACACAATTTTATTCAACGAATTAATGAAATGTTTATATGCGAGCTTTTGGCGAGCAGCAGCGCACAGCTTATTAACATATTTCCTAACGTATTACACAATGTGTATACCACTTGGTCAATAACGTCATAAATGTCACGTCGGAAGGCAATATTTTGCCTCGAACAAGGGTAACTATTATTTATCTTCAAAATTTTAAATGAAACAAAGGGCAGTCTTGACAGCACTCCATCAGGCGGTGGTTTTGTGAAATGGTTTGTAAAAGTGTTTAAAATTGTGAAGAAATAGTAAAGTTATCTTTGTTTTAAAGTATTCCCCTTGCCTTCCGACGAGAATTTATGATGCAACTTCTCACGTTTAATATATCATCTCGTGAAATATGGCTTGTGGTGCTCATTCGGTAAATACATTCAGATCTTACACTGAAGCCACCAATTATCATCTATATATTACACATGAATAATACAGGAAAATAACTGATTAATATACTAATAAGGAAGCAAAGTGACGCAAAAAAAGAGCTTGAACAATCGGTCCGTTTGCCGCATAACTTCTTAACTTCTAACTAAGAACTTCTTACCTGAATCGGAGATTGTCCTTGCAGTGTTTTTGTTAGATCTAACGCTGGTCATTTACTTACAACAGAACAGAACAGAACAGAAAATTTATTTTTTGACTTAAGCATTAACAGCTCATTGTCACATTATGCAAATATAAAACAGAAATATAGAATACACACACAAAATCCATAAAAACATACATAGTTACATAATAACGCGTTTTAAATGATTTTTGTATTTTAGACAATTTTTTTAGAAATTACCCAAAAAGGAAAAGAACAAACGAAAAAAGGAAATCAACAACCAACAGGCGCGTAGCTAGGTCCAATTTGGGATTATGCAGATCGATAACGGACAGCATGTCAACCCCTTCACCCCCTACCGCCCTTCGGTTTTTATTTCAAATTCGAGGGTTTTGGCATGACAAAAACTTCGACCTGTCAAAATTTCATTACGCAACTGCGTATTTGAGTACAGTCAGCTACGCGCCTGACCAAGTTACACAAAAATCAGCGTGCATGATGGTTAACATGAAAGTGAGAATGTTAAATAAATTATTCAACACATAAACCTAGCACAACGAAAAAAAACCTTCCAAACGTTTTCATTGGTCCCTGGATGAGTTGTGAACGCGACATGTCAAGTTTGCCCTTCTTTCGTCAATTAAATCGCTGCATTGCTTTTGATATTTAAGTGACACTCGTATTTAAAAATCAATACATACAGTAAGTCTTACAAACATAAATTTTGACTTGTAAACCTTTAACTCATTACTAAATAATGCATTTATGGAAAATATTAATTACAGATGACAAGATTGTAACAGTGTATTTAATAGCTGAAAACGCAAAAATATTAAATGATTGGTGACTGCTAAAAGATTTACTGTGATCTTATACTTCTTCTCATATGGTAAAAATACCGTGTTTTCTGAACCTTTCATTCAAATTAAACTCGGTATCCTTCATAAAACCCATAGTTTTCGACATTTATTTATCCTTTTTGGTATATTAAAACAATTGAATTAATTGTGGCAAATCTTATTTTGGAGTCAGAGTGCATCTTTATAATCTATTTCGCATAAAATGTCCAGACGCTTTGATATGGAGAAAATAGGTCAGTTGTGTCTTCATGATCCAAACTTAATAACAGGCGCATTGCATACGTGACAAAATGAATGTAGGTCAAATTGTAAATAAGCAAGTAAGTACAGAAGCAAGTAAATTGTTTATTATTGACTTGTGTATAAACAAAGTACGATTTCTCAGAACATGAAAAATCAAGCTGATAACACCCGGCCTAGTAGTCACCAATCAGAAAGTTTACGATAATTCAGATAACAGATGCATACAAATGTAAAACAGACATATATTAATTTTTGAAAATCACAAATAAGGTATTTATAGCAATAGCAACAGTTGGAATTTCAGTGTTCTAGCCTTGAACTAGTATAGCATTGGTAATAGTTTTTTTAAATATATATATGTACATAGTATTTCTTCTAATCCAAAAGGCACGTACTAGAAGTTTAGCCAGTCTACGAGGATAATTTGACATTAAATGAATTAAATGAACAAATCTTTCATTATCATTCAATCCATTGTACTGGTTGAAAATATCACTATAGTGTTTATTTCTCAAGTCATTGTATACACTGCAATAAAAAAGTGTTTTTCATTTGTTATCGTTCATATTTTGAATTGAACATATCACGGCGCTCGGTACCCCAGCTTGCAACCAGTACATTAAAACAATAAACAACAATAGCTAACACGTGATTAATTTACATTTGACGATTTTTTCCTACTGTTAAAATCTACACTAACTAATATACATACCAATAAACGTGATCACCAATGGACGCCCCGGTACGCCCGAAATAATTACGCTAGAAGTTCCGTTAAGCTTATTCATCAATGCTGGCACCTTATATACCAGCTCCCATATAAGGTTCAAAAGGTTGGCTTAACGACAGACGTCATTATTTCAAAAGCTGTTGTATCAAACATACTTAGCGATTTTGAGATTAATTACAGATAATTAACAAAAGCTGGCTAGATATGGTGTTTAAGAAGTTATATGTAATTACCATGTTTATGTAATATTCATTAGCGGCTCCAGGATGGGGTGCTACCGGCGCCCTCCCCCCACCCCGCCTTAAAATCGTCAAAGTTTACTTTTTATTTCAAAAAGAATAATAAAATACGCCCAAACTGCTCATTTATATGGATGAGTTCCCCCCCCCCCCTGCCAACACTTTAAACTGAATACATTTCAGTTCGGAGGGGCGCAAGTCAAAAGGTTACAATAGTCTGAAACATATGAGGATAAACGTGAGGAGAATCGTGATATAGCCTTTTTATTGTTTAAATCTATGGACCTTGGACTTAATTTTAAGGAAATTATGTATGGTTGTCACATACGTGAAACGCCTTAGACGTTTTTTTATTTGAACTTTTCAATGTTTATAATGTCAGATTTTTTTACATTTAACTACGCTGCAAGTACATCGCCTAGTTATTTCAATTAAGCAGTTATGTACAGAGTGTGTATCCCACGTAATAAATTACATTATAAATGCTACGTCGGAAGGCAATATTTTGCTTCGAATGAAAACTTTTTGTCTTAAAACAATGACAATTTTACTATTTCTTCACCATTTTCAATGAAACATGGCACAGTATACGCCGTTTACGGGGCACCGCCTTCGGTCCTATACCATTGTTTGATTGAGAGTTTAGTTTTTAAATCAATTGGAAACAGGTTTGTCGAAATGTTTGAGAAAACTAGTCACCTAATCAAACTCCGGTAATAACACGATGGCGGAGCTCTT
The DNA here is from genome assembly GCF_026914265.1 of Mya arenaria. NCBI lineage: Eukaryota > Metazoa > Mollusca > Bivalvia > Myida > Myidae > Mya > Mya arenaria. Next base: position 35,866,857 of record NC_069138.1, on the reverse strand, counting down.
CGTTTAAACTTACTAAGTATTTCAACATTATATTAATCACTCTCGTTGGCACGATATTGCGCGTTAGTGTGTGGTCTTGAGTTGTGGGGAAAACCGGAGTACCCGGGGGAAACCAACTTGTCCGGCTTGGTGACCACAAACCAAACTCACGGAGCTCTTGATGTGGGATAAACTGTCCGGTGTTTCATTTAAAATATGGTGTATAAAAAGGAAACTTATTTTCATTCGCAGGAAAATGTTGCCTTCCGATGTAGCATTTATGACGTAAATAGAAAACAAACCATATTTGCTGGAGCAATCCTCAATAATGATGTAACTCGCATATACTTTAATTATTGTATAATAGTTATGTCCGCCAATTAATTAATTCCCGAAAGCCTCCACGCGATCATCTCCCAGCTTAGCATGTACTTAGGGGTATAAACATGCCTTATTAAACACACTACATTCGGAACTCCTCGGTCATTTTACATCGAAAACAACCTCGAATGTATGCCGGTACATCAGTAGAAGTAGTAAAATTTTAAGTAATAGTTTTAATTTATTGTTGTGTTTTAACGTTTATTTTGTTTATCTAAATTTCAATTGATTGCCAGTGCAGTGGATTATTGCATAAATAATTAAAGTTCACAAGAGTAAAGTCATTCAGTTTAACTGCTTAATTGAAATTATTACGCGATCTATACTTACAATGTAGTTAAATGTAAAGATTTCTGACATTGTAAACCGTCCATATACATCCGAAGTTGATAACGATGGAAAATGACCGGGGAGTTCCGAATGAACAGAAACAACATTAATATATTAGTTTACCTACGTGATGATACGAAGAAGTACACATTATGTACTTCTACGTAAACTTTTCGAAGGTAAACTAATATATGTACTTATATATATGTACTTTATCATATTATTACCTTTATTATATCTGTGATATAGGATCATGGTAAGTAAGGATAATATTAGGCATTATCTTGGTTATTCGTGCATAGATTATGAGGTTTCCTCGTGGATCATTTGTATTGAATTGTTCATTCGACGCTCAGACGGGATGAAACAAGCATCGTATTCAAAACTGTCAATGTTTTTTCTAACTTTGAATGCCTATATATGTTGTATACATATGTTTGAACGCGTCTCATAATTACGTTTGGGTTTTTTTCTGATTGCAGTTATTGAACTGAAATCAAAGTATAACTTTTTTACTTATCAATTTGCATTACTCAGACTTAAGCAACATATTAACCTAATGTAGTGTATCGATATTGGGCAGAGCGCTACGTCGTTAAACTGTTGGCTGCCGCTTTTACAGTAAGGCATATGATTTTGCTGTTGAACACTTTCACTTTCGTTTTAAATAGTTAGAAAACCGCTGTTTTTCAATTTTCTTAAAAGTTATATATTTCAGTAGCAAGTAATCTTTAAGAGAATAAGCGGATATAGTAAATAGTAAGTATTCATTAACAACTATTATTTGGATTACTATATCTTTCAAATGTGCTCAATGTTTAACTTTTAATATGGGGTATGAAATTAGTGTAGATAGTGAATTTATCTATGGAAAACGACAGCTAATGATACAACATGATCGTAAATTGAAATAAGATGGAGGAATAATAATAATCATGATGCGAACAGCGATTTATAATAATAATAATGTTGTTTTCTGAAAATATGAAATTATAAGGCGAACCCCCTACGGAAAAAGACTTAAAAATGGACTACTCCAACTGGTTAGGACCGTCCAATGTGGTCACATTATATCGCTAGTACAAATACAGCAAAGCAGCGGGTTTTTTTTTTTTAAATGGTGTGTTCTATGTCTTTGACGTTGACTCAGTGCCATTAAATCGGGTTTATGTTTAAACTTTTTGCTACCGAGCTTGTTTCTGTAGTTTTTCACATAAGTATTATTCATTATTGTGCCGGCTTCTGCGAGAGAAACAACTAGATAAGACAAGGTTTAATATATTTATTATCTCAAAAAGTGATTAAACACCATTTGTCCAAGCGGCAAATATACATGTTAATTCCCTAGGGGTTTATACCGAACTATCTATATTTAATATAAATATAAGTATGGCATAAACTGTGAACCTGAGAGTTTTAGATAGAAAAGCGCCTCCTTAACAAAAGAAGTCATGAAAGTAAACTCAAAAGTCCTTACCGTACATTGACGATAATTTAATGTGTACGTCTGTGAAAAGCTGTACTGTTGTTTTATTGATTATAAAAAAGCTTACGATTGCAATGATAGAAACAGACTCTGGTATAAATTTATTAAGTTGGGAAATAAATAAACACCTAATAAATAAAATAGTCGTACCCTATGTGTGAGCACGTGAACGTAATATTGTACATTTTTTGTGTATATGCTAATGCTGCCCTATATTGGGCCTTATGCTTATAAGAAATAAAAGTTTGAAAGTTTTTTGGAATCGATGGTAAAGTTTTGTCCCTAGTAAGATCAATGTATAATGAAGTGAAACTATGGGTAAAACACTTGGGAACATCATCAGATTTTTTTAATAGTGACGTTGGCCTGTTTCAAGGAGAGATAACCTCGCCGATTTTTTTTTCTTTTTTCCTTAATGATATTGAAATACATTTACAAGAATACCTTACCGTTGGAATTAACATTGACCATATTTCAATTTATTTGCTTTTTTGCCGATGATGCGGTTGTTGGATTGCAGAATTCTCTAAATAGTTTACATTCATACTGTCGCAAATGGAACCTCACTGTGAACATAGATAAAACTAAGGTAATGGTGTTCAGGAAGGGTGGAAGACTAGGGATTGATGATAAATGGTTTTAAGGCAACAAGGAAGTGAAAATTGTTAGCTCGTTTAATTATCTAGGGATTGTATTTAGTAGTGGCGGTGCATTTATGCAAGCTACAAACACTTTAGCTGGAAAGGGGTTGAGATCACTTCACTCTTTGATGGCGGTAGTCCGTAATGTTAAAGTTCCAATAGATATAATGTTTTATCTCTTTGATGCATACGTATTATCAGTCCTTAACTATGGTTTTGAAGTCTTGGGGTATATAAATTCGGACGTGGTAGAAAGAGTCCAGAAAAAGTTTTGTAAATGGGTATTAAATGTGAAACAGTCAACCAATACTTTGGCTTTGTATGGAGTGTTGGGCAGGTTCCCATTGTATATCGAAAGACATGTACGAATGGTTAAGTATTTCTTAAAACTTCATATAGTCAAGCAAGATAATTGCTTTCCCGTTTTTAGTGTTATAATGAACAGAACAGAACAGACAGAACAAAGCAGATAGTTTATCCTCTAAATACATACATGTATAAATATATTATTGTCATGTACCTTAATGTGTACTATAATTCATAAGTAACTTATATAAATTAAAAACACTTACTATAACTATACAGAGATAACTTACATTATTATTATTATTATTATTATTATTATTATTATTATTATTATTATTATTATTATTATTATTATGATCACCATCATCATCATCATCATCATCATCATCATCATCATCATTATTATTATTATTATTATTATTATTATTATTATTATTATTATTATTATTATTATTATTATTATTCCAAATTGGTTAAGAAAGGAAAAGAGAGAAATCGACATAACTTTGTTTCATTAAGTTGTATTATGAATATTTGTGATAAAATTCATTAAATGGGTAATGGCTTATATATGCAATTTTGGCGAAGAAGTAACATATATATACGACATTTAAAACAAACATAGGGCCGCTCAACCTTTGTAAGCGTCCCTCGTTTCCCGCTTCATACACTTTCTTTCAATAAATACATGTAAGTGCAATGATTGTTTGTTATCACTTCTCCAGGAATATATCTTCATGAGATAGGTTTGTTATCACTTTTCCACGACGACATCATTTTTAGATGTGTTATCACTTCTCCAGGAATATTAATCGTCTTTAGATGTGTTTTTCTATGTTGAAGCTACGTTTAGGCTTTGTGTGTTCTTCTGTTTTGGTCCTGTTTATAAACAAGGCTTATGAATTCAAGAAATAGAATATTATATTCCCTTTAATTAGATGTTATACTCTTACTTTAACTTTGACTGAAAAAAGAAGATTCTATACTGGTACATGTTATCAATCTGCAACTTAGCGCTGATCATACCAGTTTTATTTATAGAAATGGTTTATCGTTATACAATTACATATCGTCGTTTGAATACCATACTGTTCTAAGTCGATTTTGGGGTTATTTTTAGATTTTTATATCATTACAATTGTTTTTTTAAGCCCATTCATTTGGTCTAACTTAGAACAGTCTATCTATTATGTTGAGAGATTTATTTTACATTCCTTTCTGTTCTATCTCAAAATCTGCTGCTCTCATAACTTCTAAGCTGCTCTAAGTCTTAAATTGGCCAATGAAATCATGGTGTCAACGACACGTGATTCATTTCTTTAACAATTCCAAAATGCTTAAAAGTTAGATAGATGGATAGAGAGAGAGAGAGAGAGAGAATTTTAGTCATGCCATTATCTTTTATGAAAGATACTAGTTTATGTCCAGTACGAGCTTTTACTAATATGTTGAAATATGTTGAAAGAGAACCAGATCAGCCATTATTTTTATTAAAGTCTGGTCATGTGGCAGTGTTAAAGAAGAATATTAATAAAATTGGTCTAGATGAAAATAAGTTTTCAACTCATTCCTTTAGAAGAAGGATGGCTACATTTGTAATGTTCCTGGAATCATAACGGCCGGAGCCCGGAAAGTAAACATTTCTGGAGAGTTCAGTTGGGCGTATGTTTTTATGTTATACGTACAAAGTACATAGTATTGTCGTCTGAAACGTAAGTTGCGTTTTTACACTTCGTTTGAGCTTTAAGTCATAGGATAATTAATTAAACGTCTATTTTCCATATTTTAAGAATGAAAAAATCAACTTATTCTGTCTCAGTGAAAGTTATAAAGAATTTTACTATTTACGGTAAATACGGATTTCGCCGTTGTCGTTATTGCTTCTTTAGGATGATTTCGTATATTTAATATTGATGTTATGGTTTTAGTATTAAATGTCTAAATTTAGCTAGTAAATCACAAATTGATACAAAAGCGGTAGTATTCTTAATAGTTTACTTCTTTTCGTAAGTTTGATAAACTTGACACCCCTACTCTGTAACGTAAGTTATATATAATGGTTTCGCCCATAGGGTTTGTTAAAATGGACCATTCCATTTAGGTCACGTGATGTTAGGGGTATAAAATCAGCGAAATGCATAGAAAAATGAAAAGAAAAAAAAACATATAGCGAAGCTTTGAAGTATCTTTTTGTACTGTTTAGGGTGGGTTCTGAACTATTGGAGGCTAGGAGAATTAAAGTGAAGCATTGCGCTACAGCTTCTAGTTTCCAGGTTCGGACATCCGTGGGGTTTCTTTTTGGCCTCTTAGTAAGCCTGGATCATTGTGATACAGACGGAACAGGGTCAATGGTTTGATTCCCCGTAAAGGCTATACATTTAGGACTGTGGGTTTCGCTGATATATTGTGAATGATTTATAAGCGTTTTGTTTGCTGGGCCTGTAAGATAAAGCATAGTGTTTTAGTGTTTCTGTTTGTTCGTTCTTGCTTTTGGGATAATTGAACGTTGATTCTTGAACCATACCAATTATTTCTAATCATTCGGTTTTGTAAGCAATCATTGTCAATCACGTGTATATAATATTAATTTCATACTTAATATTTGGGACAATGCAGTCCGAGAATAGGTTTATGAAAAGAAAAAAAACATATAGGGAGCTTTGAAGTATCTTTTTGTACTGTTTAGGGCGGGTTCTGAACTATTGGAGGCTAGGAGAATTAAAGTGAAGCATTGCGCTACAGCTTCTAGTTTCGGACATCCGTGGGGTCTCTTTTTGGCCTCTTAGTAAGCCTTGATCATTGCAATACAGACGGAACAGGGTCAATGGTTTGAATCCCCGTACACTATACAAATAGGACTGCGGGTTTCATTTATATATTGTGAGATCGGTTTATAAGCATTTTGTATGCTGGTCCTGTCGAAGTTATAGCATAGGTGTTGTAGTGTTTCTGATTGTGCGTTCTTGGTTTTGGGTTAATTGAACATTGATTCTTGAACCATAATAATTATTTCCAATCATTTGGTTTTGTAAGCAATCATTGTTAATCACGTGTATATACTACTAATTTCATACTTAATTTTTGGGACAATACAGTCCGAGAATAAGTTTGTTGTTTGATTTATGGTAGCGTGTCCAAGCTAGCTAGGGAAGATACGTTACGCATTGTCCTTTAGACTTGGTTTACCTTCAGATATCATGCAACTTATGGGGTACTTGCGATCAGACGCTTAGAAAAAATATTATATTCAATTTCTGATAAAGTTAAAATTTCAAAGTTTATTGTACAGGAGTTAGAAAAGTCTGAACTTAACATATGTTGAATTTAATATTTGGATTTGTTGTAACATAGTTTGTTCTATTTCCAGGTTACCATTTAGCAGACTTTTAGAAAAGCAATAGGTAATTAAATTATACGTTGCATGAATAAAGTAGAAGCATGAAAAATAATAGTGTTCAGTTATGAGTTAGTTTTTGTGTCTGTTGCTTTATGTTTACTTGCTTTATTTTATGTTGCTTTGTTTGGGCTTTTGTTGGCGGTGTGCTTGCGTTGTGAAATTTGATTCGCCTACTTAAATTAATTTCCTGTTGATTTGTCATTGATTGATGGATTTATACTTAAATTAATTTCTTGTTGATTTGTCATTGATTGGTTTATTTATCTTCAATTTATTTGCAACTCGACCAAGTTCGAATTATTATTATATTATATGTACAATATTACATACACAAACTGTTCTATCTCAATTAGAACACTATGGAAATCATTGAACTAAGCAATAGCGTGACATGTGTGGTCATTTTCGTTTTTATAAAATTCAATGTTATAAAAAATAAATAACTGCATGTTAAAGAGTTTTTTTTTATTTATCATCGACACATTGCATTTGAAATGGTCTGTGAAATAACGTTTACAAACAAAAAAGTAATAATAACTTTAAACTTAAACTCATTTTTTTTCAAAACACTAAGAGATGCTGTTAGAACAGTATGGAATTCAAGCGACGATATATTAAAATGACAAAATGTCCTGTGTCCCAAATACTTAAAATGCCAAAAAGGAAAGTAATTATAACAAAGTATTTACTACAGTCTGAAACTAGAATCCGTACAGTACATCAATAGATATATAGATAACCCATTTTTGCTCTTTGTGTGGTTTGCTTTTAGGTGTATGTGTGATTTTTATGTCTTGAAAATGCATCCTTAATTTATTTACGTGAACGTTATAAATACTTATGTGAAACACTACAGAAACAAGCTCAGTAGCCAAAAGTGAAACATTAACCCAGTTTAATGGCACAGGGTAAACGCCAGACAAAGAACAAAAAAATCACAAACAAGAAACATTGAACAACAGCACAAAATAATTTATACTATATAAAAAAAACTAGGTATGTTTATCAAGGATTGTTAGGTACCGCCTTGGAAAGGTCAGTAAAATGTTGATTTACTGGGGGGTTAAACCAGTTTACGTGCACAAACCTCACTCTTATCCCAACTATCCTGATTAAAGACAAAACGTAATTTTAAGTAAAATCTTATCAAAGTATGCATTAACTTGAGGAAACTTAATAATAAAACAAATAATAATAAACTAATAGGTAAACCCCAAGTACTTCAATGGTTAGAGATCCAAACTCTATATGCAGCCGGAGGAATACAATTCAGAGTACCTAATGCAAAACTCTTCAAAGATACGATGCAGTTATTGTTTGAAGCATTGTATGAAATGTGATTTGAATGTGATTATGCCAGTCTAAGGGAGACAACCACTCTTTAGACTGTGCAGCTTGGTTTTTGGTATTACTCTCCTTTCGCTATTAAATAATATTTTTAGGGAACATTGAACAGTGAGTGTATACCACGTGATAAATTACGTCATTTATGCAACGTTGGAAGGCAATAGTTTGCTTAAAATGAAGACTTAAAACAAAGGCAACTTTTCTTTAACAACATCATTTTAAATGAAACAAAAGGCAGTCTTTGCCGCTGAAAGAGTCCCGCCTTCGTTTTTCTACCGGAGTTTGATATTAATTAAGCTGATTAGTTTCATCAAACACCTGGACCCCTCGCTTGACCACAGGCATCTGAATAATTGTTTGTCACTAAAATGTTGTTTAAAACTATTTTGGGTACATATGAAATGAGATAAACAACACATCTGAAGATATTTAGTGTCTTTGATATACAAAAAAGAAACAAGGTATGTAACTCAAACGTACCCGATTTCACGGTAGAGTCAAGTTTTATGCAAATTTCTCAACCAACATATAAACAATCCATTTTTAAATAAGTGACATGGAAAGAAGAGTCAATTACCTTTAAAATGGTGTGCGATATGTTGGTATAACTATATTGTCTTTAGACAAACAAGCATAATTCAATGTCAAATTCTCGTGTTTTTCTTTAGTCGGAAAGTACAGCAAATTCAAATCTTCCAATTTTCCCCGTGTAAACAGTACTAAACACAGACCTATGTAAGTTATTTTATGCTTCAGTGTACAGATAAATTAATTCCATTCTTTAATATCACAATGAGACTAACACCACAGTTTAAGAAACAACCGTATCAGTCTTCAAATTAAATCCACTTTAAAATTTTGTTTGAGGCGGACATTTTCCTGACAGCGCTCAGATGTTTCTGATCAACCTCCAAAGAAGAGTATTTGACCCATCCAAGCTTGTGTGGCTCACATTCAAGCCGGTACAAAGATGTTAAATGTACATGTCAATGACATCATCTGGACGCTTGTCGGTAAAATGGCCAGCTGCCTACGAAATTTAAAGAGGATTTAGTTTAAAGACTGATACAGTTGTTCCTAACATTGTGATGTTAGTCTTTTCGTGATATTATGGAATGGAATTAATTTAAATGTACACTGAAGCATAAAATAACTTCAATAGGTCTGTGTTTAGTACTGTTTACACGGGGAAAATTGAAGATTTGAATTTGCTGTACTCTTTCCGACTAAAGAAAAATACGAAAATTTGACATTGGATTATGCTTGTTTGTCTAAAGACAATATAGTTATACCAACATATCGCAACCATTTTAAAGGTAATTGACTCTTCTTTCCATGTCACTTATTTAAAAATGGATTGTTTATATGTTGGTTGAGAAATTTGCATAAAACTTGACTCTACCGTGAAATCGGGTAAGTTTGAGTTACATACCTTGTTTCTTTTTTGTATATCAAAGACACTAAATATCTTCAGATGTGTTGTTTATCTCATTGTATGTACCCAAAATGGTTATCAACAACATTTTAATGACAAACAATGATTCAGATGCCTGTGCGCTTGACAGGTCGAGTGCTCTACTGACTAAGCTACCGGGACGCTTACCCATCCACTCGACACCTGCCAGAAACGGTACCGTTGCATACTCTGTTGCAAATTTGAAAAAAATTCCGACTTGACATGATGGAGACCAAGGTGACGAAACTGCACGGGTAGAATATTGAGTTCATTTATAGTTATGGTCACTCATTGAACGCCATTTGTCACATGGTGTGAAAAATGTGCAGCCAGATCGGAGCTATAAACCCGGGACCTCTCCCATACAGGGCGAGTGGTCGATCGAAGCCGCTTATACACCTTCTCAACACTAGTTTAACTAACGGAACCGTGATATATCGAAACAACAGTTCCTTGATATTGTTTTATCTCTTTCCAAATACATGTGCTAACATCTATGGTTTTGGTTACTGTTGATAACAGGCGTGTGAAACTGACAGTCACCGTAAGCCAAAATGTACCCGGCCGGCAAGAATCGTCCATGACTACTTGGGTAAGCTCAATCTTTATATGATGTTTTGTTTAAGAATGTACTGTGATGCTGCTGTTGCTGCTACCATTTGATTTAATCTGCCACTGTATACGATTAAATTACATAAGATAATAGACTGTTCACGAGACAGTTAAACTAATCATAAATTGTATTTTTATTGCAATTCATTCTCCTACGACAATGAACAATTATCTTTTCAGAAGGCTCAGGTTCAAAGGTATAGTGTTTTTTTTACGTTCAATGCGTATAGAATGTATACATATTACATTGCTAAACATTTCCTGTTTGCTGCCCATCTTAAACAGTTGCATGGTAACCCGAACATTGAATGAATTCAAACCCGCTTAACCTACTTAAACCGAAATATTCTTCAAATCAACAAGTATCTTGTAGACGTTTTTATTGCGTACCTACACTTTAAGTTCCGAGTATGTCCTAAAAAGGCACTTAATCCCGCGTACCAACGGCGTCCCAGGAGATTGTCTACAGGGGGTTAAAGAAAATGTACCAAGTCCTATTTCCTTTTGTTTCGAATCAGTTTCATTATTAAGCGAATAATTTACTCTGACGTCTCTTCATAGCCTTAGAAACAAGTATGGTACTTGAGTTGGCCCTTAAGTTTTAATCAGGTCAAGGTCACGGTCGCAATTACTGCTTACGAACATTGTTTGCTGTAACTTTTCCATATTACTTTGGGTAAAATATTTTTCGAGATACGCACGGAGGTTTGCAACAACTTGTACAGAACACTAGGTAAATATTTTTGGATATATGCATGTGTGTGTGCAACAACTTGTACGCACACATAGCACACTAGGTCAACTACCTTTCAAGATACACATGCACGTTTACCACAACTTGTACATAGCACACTAGGTCAACTGCCTTTAAAGAAACACACATGCACGTTTGCCACAACTTGTACATAGCACACTTGGTCAATTACCTTTGAAGATACACACATGCACGTTTGCTACAACTTGTACATAGCACACTAGCTCAACTACCTTTGAAGATACACACATGCACGTTTGCTACAACTTGTACATAGCACACTAGCTCAACTACCTTTAAAGATACACACATGCACGTTTGCTACAAATTGTACATAGCACACTAGCTCAACTACCTTTAAAGATACACACATGCACGTTTGCTACAACTTGTACATAGCACACTAGCTCAACTACCTTTAAAGATACACACATGCACGTTTGCTACAACTTGTACATAGCACACTAGCTCAACTACCTTTAAATATATATATTTATGGTGGCCACATCTTGTGCATAGCACATTTTGTCAACTAACTCAGGAAAGGTTAATTAACTTTTGAGAAGTGCATGAACAGTCCCTACAACTTGTACATAGCACACTGGATCAAATATTTTTTCGAGATATGCATGTCCATAGCCATGCCTGTCCTACTAAGTATTTTTTTTTTTTTTAGTTGGCTAAGGATACATTAGATCCTCTAGTTACTTTAAGGTTGTCTGGATAGCACCTGCACACTTGGTTCTCAATAAGGTGTCCTAGGTTGGATTCTTGGGCCTGGCGTAGGTCAGTTGGGTTAATTGTCACAAGGCGGACAAGTGGGTTTCCTTCGGCCTTCCTCTCAATACAGTGACCACACTCTCGTGTAACATCATGCCAACGGGTAATTTGTGTAATGGAATATCTTGTTTTATAATGATCGTAATAAAAAAAAAATTCAACCATTTACTCTTGTCTGTCTGAGTGAAACTGATGCACGGCAACATCCATTACAATTGTGTAGTTTGCACTTTGGTCATATCTTGACTTGGTGCGACGGTCACATCTCATATAAGCAGAACAACTCGTTAATAAAAGTGCATATTATGTTGTTGAAGGAATCATCCTTCAACATGGGAATGTTTGTTGCTATTAATTATTATCATTTACGATGTTAATGCACATAAAATACAAGGTAATTTACCTTTGCCTTACAGATAGGCTATAGAGTGTTCAGCGTAGCGGAAAAAGCAGCTGGTCACATTGGTCTGATGGTAACTAGGACACTTTTATTGGGGGTAATTTTGAATGCGTGAATGACCCAAGAATGTTTGTGTATTACAATTTTTACTGACTTAGTCGTTTTGGACAGAAATTATAAAAAAAAATGAGAACATTTTTTTCTCACCGTTTTGAAACTGAAATCGGTCTAGCTTGGTCAAAATCGGTCCAGACCGGCAAATTGCCGTTTTTTTTAGAAGCCCTGAAGGTAAAGATCAGGGGTTCTTAAGTTCATGTTTAATTCTCAAATTAGGATTTAGAGGTTTTAACTTCAGACTATTGTATAGTTATAAATATTGTTTTATGCTGGACAATGGCATCAAAAACAGTAGGAGGTACCTTGATATGAATATAAATGTAAATGACTTTGAAAACAATTTCAAAAGGGATCTAACCCACTTCACCCTGTTTTGGGCATGGATCCCCTATACTCAAACAGACCCTCTGAGCTATATTTTCAGTTTTGACACAGCTGTCAGTACCTCCGACTGATACAGACACAAAGTGAAAGCAAATGAGAAATCATTGTTTGGTCATTTTATTTGTTGAATAGTTTATAAATAGATAATAACTTGTTCAAAGAATTCAAATAAAGAGCCTTAATACAGCCCTTTTTACAAAACAGGATCCATATACAATACAGATCTACAATGAATGAACAATATAAACATGACAAAATACTAATAAACATTCACTTTTCCTTCAATACATGTTACAATGAGATTCAATGTCATTTTTTTTTTTATCAAGTATACATTTTATTCTTGACAACATCTTTATCACTCAAGAAAAATGCATTATACCTTTTTACAAAAAAGAAAACATTTGTTCACATTTATTAAAAACTACCTACAAATGTACCATGCCAAAAAAAAAAACAATTCGAAAAATCCTCTTCAGAGAAAAACAAATGTAGATTCAATGAGCAAGCATTCTTGAGGTCTATATATATTTCATTGCCTCGTGGAAACATAAATCCATTAAAATGATTCTATGAATACACATGTTTATAAATCAAATGAAAAGTATAAAATAATTCATTTGTTAGTACAATCCATTCACACTTGATATTTTCAAATGGGACATTTATAGACTGACTAGAAATAAGTCCTAAAACTGTTATAACACACAATGGTATTTCATTTTAACCAAAAATTAAAAAGTAAATAAATATCAAGGTTTACAGTAAAAAACACATATATTCTTGAATAATTATAAAATACTTGGAAAAAATATCAAAACTTTAACACAGATGTGATTTAATAGGTTGCATGCTAAACATTCGCTACATATCTGAAAAACATAAGTACCATATTAAACCTTTGAAACTATGATCACGAACAATTCAATGCTAAAATTGAAATCTGGTTTCTATTTTTAAAGTCAGGGCATCCTTTTAAAATAAAATGTGTTATATTAAGTTTGGTTTATCAACAAGAATGCAACAGAGCAAACACCAACATATTTTTTTTCAGTTGAAAAAGGGGCATAGCTTGACATTTATTAAAAACATTATGGGCCTTACCATACATGTGCGTAATATCTCTGGCAACATATGTACCAAGTTTCATTTGAATATCTTGAATGTTTTGTTTTCAAATATAAATATAATGTTATCAAATATGTTTTCATATAGCAAATGTTAAAATTGTTTGCACCACACTGACCCCAAGGCCAAAAAACAGATTTGCTAAAGACACCATGTTTAACCTTTTAAGATGTGGCACCTTAGCAAGCCATCTCTCCCACAAGATGGCATTTCTATTAAACTGTTTAACTAGTACATTCACTATATTAACAATCTGAATGTAAAATGCTACACATCCAGGGCCCATATTTACTAATGTCCAGAATCCGAGTTTGAGAAGTGAATGAATAAATTGAACAAAAAGTCCATTTCATTTGACAAACTGTTACCAAATAAAAGTGATGCTAGTCACATGTAACATATGGAATACAGCATTTTTGATCATCAATACTCTGCTTATACTTATTTCAAAACTATCCAGATTAGCAGTTGTCGGTATTGATACTCAAACTCAGACTAGAGAAATAAGCAATTATGACCCCAGATGAATAAAAAAAATATATACAATTCAGGTTTATGTACAATCTGCAGAAAACAACATTTACAAAACAGTATACTGTATAGCCCAAATAGATATCACACAATAGCAGAATGGAAGAATAGTAATAGTAATTATTACTTTATTATATTATATTAATATTTGAAAATAAATTAATTTTACGTGGAACTTTAAAACAAAAACGCACAAAGACAAATATTATAATTTTTATAACCATCATAATTTAAAATTTCTTGAATAAACTGAGTAATGTCTTTACTATTATGAAAAAGATTTTAACACTTCAGATACATATTACACATGAGAGTTTATCACATGTGTACAACATTTGTGTCTTCAAAAGTTACAAGACAGTATTACAATCAGCACTGCGGAGATATTTACAGACATCTCAAAACCTGATGAACACATCAAATTTGACTGGTACATAAACTACAGATGATTGCGTAAATTGTGTTTTAATTACACAATGACCTAAGAGGACAGGCCTGCATTCTTTGACATTTATAGTCTTTGGCTAGAAAAAGAGATGCAGGGAAACTATCGATCATGACTGTGAAGCCACCACATTGAAAAGATGTGAAGATTGCTTTGTACTGACGAGAACTTTTTCTCACAAACGTTGGTGTTATAACCATGCTCAAGACATTGTGTATTTAAGTTTAACCACGACATGATTGCTTCCTACACAGCAGGTTTATCATGTATTATTCAGCACAGTTTGTCAAATAGTCAACATGGTGGCATAAGAAATAAAGAAATCTTAACTTAAAAGGAAAATCAATCTCTCCCTAAATTAAAGTAATCGTCAGTACAGAGCAAGATATATTCCACTTCACAAAAGCAAACTAAATGTTAGTGACAATATTCTCCATTTGTACTGTTGGCTTTGTCACAACTACATTGCTTATCTTAACTTCACCAATCACATTCCTATCAAATCCATATGAAGTTTGGTTCATAGGTAAAGTCTTTGTGTCTTTTGTGAAGTGTTGCATGGCACCATTATTTTTTCTAGCATAGCGTTTACATGTAGGTAGGTCACTCTCTGGTTTCGAAGTTGAAACCTTGTCAGTTTCATGTTTATCCATGCTCTTAAAGCCATTAGCGGTACTATTTTCTAGCACTAGAGGTCCTTCCTTGTCCGGCACAGTAGTAGCCAGGTTTCTACCGTTAGTATCATTACCACAGTTCAGAGAACCTTTAGTGGAAGGATCCCAATTTTGTTTATTGACAGGTTTACTGACCCTGTTTTTATCTTTAAATGCTTTCTCATGAGAAGGCTTGGAGACTATTCCAGCCTCAGGTTTAGAGATTATACCACTTCCTGGGTTAGTGACTAAACCACTTCCTTGTTTAGAGATTACACCACTTTCGATGTTGTCTGCTGCTAGTCAGCAGATAGGAACCTTGATCTGGTTCATTTTCTCATCTTTTGGATTATATCCCATATTCTTTCGCTGCAGGAACATTTGGATTTCACGGAAACTAGGTCTCTCACTCTCTGCCCTATTCCAGCACTCCAGAACTAAGTCATAAATCTCCTTAGGGCAGTTCCCTGGCTTGGGAAGGTACAACTGTTTATTGTCATTTCTATAATAGTGACCTGCATTTTCGATGACCTGTTCGTCACTCATTGTATCATACGGCTGGTCACGAGCGAATGTGAGTATCTCCCATAATGTCACGCCCAATGACCACACGTCAGACTTCGTGGTGAATTTGCCCTGTGATTAAAGTCAGGTATAAAGATTTAATAAAACATACATCCTTAGAGAAAATGGTATGTTTCTTTTATTGCAAATACAGTCGAACCCTGTTCAAGCAGAATAAATACATTCAGTATAAAGCATTTGGTTCTGAACATTCAGTTCTAGTCATCAAGGAATTCAAGCCAAGCGAGTTCGAGCCAACAGGGTTCGACTGTAGTTAAGAGTAGTTAGAGACATAGATAACACTGCAGCTCAAAATATGAAATATTTAATCAAACAATTGCTATCTAATACCTTTGATGAAACTGAATTGTGCATATGTGTCAAACGTAAAAACTAATATAGCTTTCTACAAAAGAATATTTGAGCACGTGTTATGTCGAAGGAATGCCACCAGCTAATACAAAAGTCAGCTAAAATTTGTCATTAATTTTTTTAATAGTATTTCATGTGTATGCTTATGTTCAACCACTAACCAGTAATATGGATTCCCATGCCATCCATCTTATTGGCAGCACAGCCCGTCCCTCAATTCTATAGTAGTCAGCACTATATAAGCTCCGACTCATCCCAAAGTCTGATATCTTGATGGTGAAGTTTGTACCAACAAGGCAGTTTCGCGTTGCAAGGTCACGGTGAACCATGTTTAGAGACTCAAGGTACTTCATTCCGGATGCGATCTGGGATGCCATATAGATCAGACAACCATAGCTGGAAAAGGTAGAAGAACAATAAATATGAGACGTAGAAGACTTTGACAAGTATTAAGACTATCAAAGTGTCTCACAAGAGCGCTGCTCACCTGTTGTTGAAGTTGAATATGGGGCATAACTCAACAAATATTAAAGCAAGAGTTGATGGCCTTGAAATGTTATGTATCATGTTATTATCTTGAACAGTTTATAGGTTATAGCCTAGTTATAGTATTTGCTTCACTTTTTCAAACTATCAAGGAGCATACAACGACTTTTATCAGAACCAGAGAAGTGAGCCTTGTTACACACATGCCATTTTTCACGAGAAACATGTGTACATGTTATTAATATGTGGCCAAGTAAGTTTTTGCACGACTTCTTCAAAACTTGACAATAATTATAGCCAAAGTTATGATCTTGCTGTGCATGTGTATATTGTCTCTGGCATTATATGTACAAAGTTTCATTTGAATGTGTTAAACAATTTTTGTCAAAATAATTGGACAAAGACGATCACCCCAAGGCTATCTAAATAACCTTAAAAAACAACAAAAGGTAAAAAAGTATAATATATATTGGTTTTCATTATTTATTGGTTTGTACCTTAGGGTCTTAGCATTGGTGGCCTCGGCCATGGGGGACTCGGGGACGTGATCAAGCAGGAACTGGTTTAGGTCACCATACTTCATGTACTCAACGATCATACACAACGGCTCCTCTCGGACACACACGCCCAGCACACGCACAATATTCGCGTCCTTCAACTGCGACATAATCTTGATCTCCTTCTGGAAGTCGGCTCTGCAAAATGTCAATATAATAACGTTTTTTCATGACGTAATGAACACAATATCATGGAATCTTAAACAAGGACAGGCTAATAATAAATAATTGGACTACCACAATTTGCAATCTATAATGATGAAGCTTTGTTTAATTTATAATTCAAAGAAAGATAATGTTTATATTTTATGCCAATTTCACTATATTCTGCAGCAATATTAAACAGAAACTGCTGTCATGTATACTCTTCATGCACCTATTCACATGACAAAAATGCCATGTCAATGATAAACGCTATCAATTACAATATACCAGCGGGAAGTTTTAGTCTGGAATTCAGTCAACATTGCAAGAAAAGTCTATAACTTAACACACCCTAGGAGTTTAATCTAACCATGGGAAAAACGCTGAGAATTTAGAAGAAAACGACATCAAACCGTCATTAAAATGGGAGACAAGACTCTGAGACATGGCAAGAAATTTATTTGTTATACTGTAAGTTGATTAGCAGATGCCAGTTTAAATAAAACATATGATTTTATAATCTTTTAGGCTAGGATTTATGGGCGAACAGTATAAGATATAAATTAAGATATAATCCTTTCCTTAATCCAATATATTGACACGAAGGACAAGTAATATACTGTACAGAATTCATTACTCTTGGGAAAATAAGTATCTTTCATGTGTTTCCATGTGGATGAAAAAATCTGAGCTAGTAACAAGGCATGTTCAGTCACCAGCTATGCTAAAGGGTGTGATTTTCCCCTCCGTGCTGGACATGCATGCCTAATACTTTTTAAAATTTCATTTTATATCAAAATTGACATTTAAAAAGCAGTTTTTGCATATTTCACCGAAGCATGTGTGTCAGTTGTGCACTGATGTAATCAGGCGCAATGATTTGATATCACAGTTGACGTTAAGAACCTCCTTAGAACAACAAGCATTTTCAGTGAAAAGATATCCCCCGACAACAATGGCTTGTTTGTGCTTGATGGTTAAAAAAAATCTCAGAAAGAATAAGATAAGCACATTGGTTTTACTGAGAAACGGCTGCAAACAATGATTTGTTAATAAATCAAGGGCAATAACTCAAAGGAAAATTGACCAATCCAAAAGAAAAATAGACAGGCATCATCACAGTATGTTGGTTCTTATTTATTCCAAGTGTCATCAAATTCTACCAGCTAGTTGCATAGAAAAGGCTGCAAACATGGATCTTTTAATAAATCAAGGGCAAATAACTCATATAGAAATTACACAATCCAAAATATAAATAAACAGGCATCATCGCAGTATGTTGGTTCATATTTATTTCAAGTTTCAAGAATTTCTACCAACTAGTTATTGAGAAATGGCTGTAAATGAGAGTTTTTCAAAAAATCAAGGGCAATAACTCCAAGTACAATTGACCAATCCAAAAAAAAAATGAACAGGCATCATCCCAGTATAGTAATTCATATTTATTTTAAGTTTCATGAAATTCTGCCAGCTAGTGACTGAGAAATGGCTGTGAATGTGCATTTTTCAAAAAATCAAGGGCAATAACTCCAAGGACAATTGACCAATCAAATTTTTTTGGGACGGGCATCATTCCAGTATAGTGGTTCATATTTATTTTAAGTTTCATGAAATTATACCGGCTAGTTACTGAGAAAACGCAGGTGATGGACGGACGGACGGACGGACGGACGGAAGGAAGGAAAGACGGACGGACGGACGGACGGACAGACGCCCAACGCCATTTCAATATCCCCCTCCCTATATCATAGGCGGGGGATAACAAAATTTTACAGTTTGAATGATTTTGTGTTTCTAGTATTTGTTAATTTTAACTTGCCATTAATAAATTTCATAATTTGAAATGCATAAAATTCTAAATTAAAAATATTTCAAATTGAATCTTTGTTGCACATGACTGATCTTACATGACGGTGAAAGATAAATTGTACACTGGTCACTGGACCAAAAAGACACTTCAGGTATGCAAGAAAAGTCATTTACCTACACAAGAAAAGTAGATCTTTGTATATTTGGCCATGCTAGAATTCCTTATCTTGCCCATAAAAAAGTACCTGTATGGAACTACTTTTTTCCATCATGCACAAAAGAGTTCCAAAGAAAGAATAAATTTTCACTTTATCTTGTTTACCTGAACAGGAGGAAAATGCATCTACCATGGCTGCTCGTGTAGATAGTTCCATACCAACCCTCCAGCAGGGTGTTCTGCGGAAATTCGTCAAACCTTGTTTCCACAAAAAACCTACGCTGGGGTTGGGATGAACCTCTTACACTCTAGGCCAAGAAGATATTATATTTATACTTATATTCTGTCCTCAAACAACTGTAACATATTCTCAATACCAGGTAGACATAATTTTAACTTCAAAGAAAATCATTCCAGCCTGTTTCTGCAACAAAATGCACCAAGAAGAATGTAACGCCTCATAAAACCAGAAACTTTAATGATCACTACATCTCAACACTTTTGGGGGTTGATACAGCAGACTGCATGTTATGCAGAATATGATAAAACACAGCAGTTTATCTGCATTCTAGAGTGTATGCCTTGCTCCATCAAATATACAGCTATCGCCGATGAGGATAATAACCAGAATCTTTCTTTGAAACAGTGATAAAAGTTAAGACACTACTATTATCGAAGCAATAAAAGGAAAACCAACCAATCTTAAGACTATGTTCTTTAAACGTTCATTATTATATAATAACGAATAAGTGGCATGATACAATCAGTATCAACATTATTGAAGGCTGTGAATAATGTTTGGAGAATAAAATCAACAGTAAGTCTATTGATGATTGCTGGGAAAAACTTTACGCTGAAACAATTATTGGTTGCTCTCTTGTATAACAAGTACCAAAAGCTTCTTTTGGTTCAATTACTGGTAAGGGAGATTTCTTAACTAGTTTCTACCAAGGAAACAGACTATATCAGTATGAACACAAACTAAATTTGACTCTCACCTTGCACGATCATCTGCCCCCTTTCTCAGCATCTTCACAGCCACAAGGACAGGCCTGTTGGCATTGCGCGCCATTGTATAGTCGTCATGGAGATATTCACCAATGTCTGCAGCCTCACATAGGTGAACCTGAAAATAACATGTTGATATATCAGTGGTAATGTAATGCATAATTTTACACTGCCCTTATTAAAGCAAAAAATTAGATTGTGTAACAGCAATGGTTTATGTAACTCTCAAATTCTGTTTTTCACATTCTCACAGAGGCTAAGAGTGGTCAAGAGGTGTCTAGGTCTCCCATCTTGTATCCATGACGTCAAGGCATTCAGCCCTACCATGATATCTGAGATCATTTCCTCCGACTAAATTAGCGTATAACATTTTACAGAATTTGATTATAATTATCATCATTTTTTGCGACCAATAATGTCGTGTTACAAAAAAATCTTGCCATTAATACAGAATTTTCTAACAATGAGTTCACTCTCGCTATAGAATTTACCTTAACTTGTTTCAAACATTTTTGTATTGAATAAAAACTCATGAATGTAAGATCACATTACAATTTCTGCAATATGTACTTCACTTAAAGAACTGTTGAGAATTATACCATCAGACTCTAGCAAAGAGCAAGCATCTCAGGGGGGAAAGCGACAAGATCGTATCTGCTTCTTTGATCAGTGTCACTAAGAATCTTAACCCTTTCACCCCTCGAGCTGTTCAAAGGAGTTGCATCTGTTCTACAGTGAAACAGATACCAACAATGTTCCACATGTTGATACCCAAATTTTAAAGTAAAAATTATTGCTTACATCAGGCGAGTCCTTTGATTTGCAGCAAAAATGCTGAGAGAAAATGCACATGCATTTTTGCTCCCTTGAAATATCCCAAGCCCGCCCATACAATAGTCACACCCAGATTGTATCCCACGCCCGCCCATACAATAGTCACACCCAGATTGTATCCCACGCCCGCCCATACAATAGTCACACCCAGATTGTATCCCACGCCCGCCCATACAATAGTCACACCCAGATTGTATCCCAAGCCCGCCCATACAATAGTCACACCCAGATTGTATCCCACGCCCGCCCATACAATAGTCACACCCAGATTGTATCCCACGCCCGCCCATACAATAGTCACACCCGGATTGTGTAACATGCCCGCCCATACAATAGTCACACCCAGATTGTATCCCACGCCCGCCCATACAATAGTCACACCCGGATTGTGTAACACGCCCGCCCATACAATAGTCACACCCAGATTGTGTAACATGCCCGCCCATACAATAGTCACACCCGGATTGTGTAACATGCCCGCCCATACAATAGTCACACCCAGATTGTGTAACATGCCCGCCCATACAATAGTCACACCCAGATTGTGTAACATGCCCGCCCATACAATAGTCACACCCAGATTGTGTAACATGCCCGCCCATACAATAGTCACACCCGGATTGTGTAACATGCCCGCCCATACAATAGTCACACCCGGATTGTGTAACATGCCCGCCCATACAATAGTCACACCCAGATTGTGTAACATGCCCGCCCATACAATAGTCACACCCAGATTGTGTAACATGCCCGCCCATACAATAGTCACACCCAGATTGTGTAACATGCCCGCCCATACAATAGTCACACCCAGATTGTGTAACATGCCCGCCCATACAATAGTCACACCCAGATTGTGTAACATGCCCGCCCATACAATAGTCACACCCAGATTGTGTAACATGCCCGCCCATACAATAGTCACACCCAGATTGTGTAACATGCCCGCCCATACAATAGTCACACCCAGATTGTGTAACATGCCCGCCCATACAATAGTCACACCCAGATTGTGTAACATATGTTTCTCAATCAAGAATTTTTTTCAACCTAAGTCCCTTAAGGCCATGTAAATCACATTGATATCTTAATTATTTTTCAAGGTTTATGAAAGCATGGAACACACAAATGATGAGAATTAATGCATTATCATTGTTGACATGGCTTTTATAATCCCCTAACATCTTTACTGAGTTTGAGACTGGCTCAGAAAAGCAAATTATTGAATTTGTTTAAAATATCTTTGAAATAACTATATATGCCAAACATGTGTATTCAGTTGAACAGGTTATTTGCAACAGAGAATGATTTTAACCAGGACCCAATTTCTCGACATTTCTGAGCTAAGGCTTAAGTATATAGTTTATTTCAATTAGCCAAAACTACATACCGGTACTTAAAATTTAATTTTGATGAATGAAAATTAGTTAAATGTGATTATCAACAAGAGAATTTCTACCGTATTTAAAGTCTAAAATCTCTTAAAGAAGAAAATATAACAAAAATGAGAGCAAAAATAGTGAACAGAGCTTAATCCTGTTATGAAGGACTTGAGTTTCGAGAGATTGGGGCAATTTTACAATGTGAAGTGGATTTCAAACTCAAACTCAACGTTTCTAGTATATAAGGCCTCCAGCCCATACACAAACCCAAGAGCTAATATGCATAATACAAACGTGAAAGATAGCTCAGACCTCAAGAGGTAAATACATATTTTTTTATATGGGCCCTGTTCTTACTTCTGATCATAAAAAAGATGTAGACTTTACCCAAAACAATATGTCAATTAAAAGGCTCGCATTTCATGGTATTAATTAAAAAAAATATCAACACCTCTTAAGCCTGTCCCAAAATGCAATAAAACATTAGATAAATTTGACATGGCCACAGTGTAAATCCCAGAAAACATAGGCTCACTTATCTGACATATAGAAGCATTCTTGGAGGCAAGTGGTTGCAGGCAGCAGACAAAGAGATGCAGACGGAACATAAATATATCATCATTATTTCCTATGTGACAAAAGCTTTTAGCAGACTAGCCATACAGGAAACAGCTTGGAAAATGTATGTCTACTTATATGGTCTTAAAATACTTTATGGCCACACTTAATATGAAGCTATCTGTAAGGTCAGGTTGCCCTGGAGTAAGACGCAGATGTTCTTGTGACACCAAATGACAAATAAGAGGTTTTCCCAAAGTCAAGGTTCCTGAATAATGGGTCTCAAACAAGTCCCCAAATTGTTACTCTTCGAGCACTTCAACAAAGCAGAGGTTCACCATGTCATTTTTTTCTTGAACAACTTTAATAATTTACAGATAATACAGATCTCCCAATCAGGGCCTCATCTTGCTTAACTGACCATCTCCAAGCACCTTGACAAAACGGAGGTTATGCCAGAGGAAACTTCGATTACACATATTCTAAAGTCTAATTTAAATTCTAAAATAACTGATCTATATACAAGTTCCTAAATCAGGGCCTTACCTCTCCAAACTGTCCCTCTCCCAGCACCTCGACAAAACGGAGGTTCTCCCGGGGAAACTCGACCACAGACAGCTCAATGCTCAACAACAGCTCCGCGTTGGGTATGGAATATACACTGTTGCCTGTAGCACCCTGGAAAATACACCATATATGGGTATAGAATATACACTGTTGCTTGTATATAAATAAGCACCCTGAAAAATACACCAGATATGGGTATGGAATATACACTGTTGCCAGTAGCACCCTGGAAAATACACCAGGTATGGGTATTTTTTTTTCTGACAAATAGATAAGAGTTATCCAACTAAGAAACCAACCACGTGATTGTGTCAAATGTTACCTGTAGATTTGGAATGTTAAGCCCCTGATGGTTGACAACGTCCGCGGCCGCGTACAGGGCATCATACGTGGGTGGGGCAAGGTCTAGCTGATTAAGGGTTGCGCCCCGCAGTGTCGGGACCTGGGGCGGGTACACCGGGGGTAGAGCCACCTTCAGAGCAGACTTGGTCACGTCGGGCACAGCGTAGTCCCTGCAGTCTGTAATAATATTCGGGTTATGTAAATAAGTTACAAAGATTTTAATTGATCATATAAAATTATGACATTGTTCATCATGATGTTGCAAAACATTTAACAGGAGAACAGTGTACATGTTTATCATTATTCATGAAAAATAAACTTCTAAAACTGCCAATTATGCACTTTAAGAATACCATGAGGAAGTTATTTTTTTGTTTAACATAATCATAGTTTATTATAATTATTAAATCGTTAAAAGTCAAATCTGTTCCTAGACACGAAGGTAATAAAGTACCCAGCAAACATTGTTAACACTTAGTTTTATCGAATTATGCACTTTATTATACATTATATGAAAGTATTATATCTGGTGTGAATTATATCACAATACGTGCACAGTAATTTGGCACACAAGTACCGCAATAAAGCTTCTACCTTCAATCTGCAATCACTTTCCAAACATTCATATTATATTACGTGGATGCAGTAAATTCATGAGCTGGCATTAGGACAAGATACACATGCAATAAATGCGGATATAAAATTACGGAGGGCGAAATACTGAAAATAAAACATCTTATCTCGATTCAAAATCTAAATTAAATCAATACGTTTTATTGAAGTTTCTATATGAAGAATTTAAGTTGGAAACGAACCCAGACAGAATATCTATTGGCGTATGTATCGGGAAAACTTGTGCACATGGAGAACTGACAAGAATCATGTTACAAAGACCGTACTAAACATCACGTAGCAGACCTGAGATATTATCACAGAAATTTCCATTTAAAATGAACAGTAAAAATATGATTTCATCCCCAGACGACTTTGTTAAACATAATCAGACAAATTATCTCTAGAGCATTTTCTGAACAAATTTTCCACATTTCCTATCAAATTCTGCAGTATTATTTCACATAGCCTGGGATCGGGCAGGCTAAATGCTTTACATTTCAGAATGATGTGTTGTAGCCAACTGGCTCTCAGTCGGAAGCTGATTAATTTAGCAGTGTTGAACCACGAGTTACTGAGAAATTATTAATACATGGGGTTAACATGGATTTTGCCACTTAATAATAACAGATTTTTACACACTCTCCCTCTTATATCATTGATATAAATTAGATTGGAAACAGATGTACTTTGAGGAGAAAAGGTGAGGCAACGACCTCTGCTACTTGAATTACTACAAGGTATCACGATATCTCCATAATTAAACACATTATATTTATTAATGATCAATTATTTACTTCCTCTGAGGCCATATTCAGTAATAAACTTAGACTTTACTTAAGCTTTAGAGTAAAATCTAAGTGTATTGATTGGACAGTCTAATCACTTCAATTGGATGGATTCATTGAGGCATGTCTATAAGGATAAGGAGAAGAATTATATTGAGAACAGGCCAATGAAGAAGATTTCTTACTTAAATTATAGAGTAAAATCTGAGTGTATTGATTGGACTGTCTAATTAATTGGCCAATAGAATGGATGGATTCACTGAGGCGTGTCTAAGGATAAGCGGAAGAATTATATTGAAAATATGGCCAATCAAGAAGATTTTTACTAAGAATACTCACCAAAGATACCATTATTTTTTTTTACTACCAACATTTCAATTCTTGAAACTCATTCATTCTAATATCATAATATTTAGTGTAGGAACAAAAATTCCGAGAACCAGAAAGTTGACTTCACAATAACTAACCATTAACCATTAAGATGTCAGTACCAATCTGTGACTTTCATGAATTATTCATTTTGGACATGTCCATGGGGGCAGCCCAAAAAGATGCTAAAACCAACCATTAACAAATGATAATATACCAAAACATAATTACAGAGAAGTTTATCTTGAGCAACATTAATTGCAGGTTAACACAACAATAACTACATGTAGGTGTAAGAAAAAATAAACATTTGCCTAACCAGATCTAAAGACAAAAGTTCATATTTTTCTCGCAGCCTGTAGTGACTAAAGCAGGGAACTTTTGTAATAACAATGTTCAAGTAGACCTGTATTAATGATTGATAATCATCTAACTTTGCTTATATATACCAACAGCTTCTAGGAGTGGTTACAGAGCAGATTTTACACCGGAAAATTCCAAGGGGGGCCCCAGATAATTAAACACTTCTAGTTTATGCCAGACTCAGAATTAGTACATGACCCCTGAGTTCCTGTAGTGGTAAGTTCAATCAGACATATATAAGAAAATATAATTGATTTTTCTGATATACTTTTCTCAATCAAAATCGAGCTTGAGGTAAAGTTTACTATTGATTTCTTACCAATAAAATGAATTTATTCCAAGAGAGCGACAGTGAGCAATAAGTTTAATTTGTAATACATGTACTTTTATAAAGATATAACAAAAGACAGACTCTGATTGACCTGTTGGAACAATAAAATAAAACAAAATACTTGACTCTCATTGGCCTGTTGAAACAATGAAATATAAGAAAATACTTGACTCTCATTGGCTTGTCGGGACAATAAAATATAAGAAAATACTTGACTCTCATTGGCCTGTTGGGACAATGAAATATAAGAAAATACTTGACTCTCATTGGCCTGTTGGAATGATGAAATATAACAAAATACTTGACTCTGATTGACTTGTTGGAAGCAATGAAATATAAGAAAATACTTGACTCTGATTGGCTTGTTGGAAGGGATGAAATATAATGTCTAAGCAGCTCAAACATGCAATTCAAATTGAGGAAACCATAACTTTACTTTTCTGACTAATGGTAAAATATGGCTTACAGCATTGTCCTGTCAAAAGTGAAAGCACTGGACTGAAACACATTTATACCAAGACATGTACAATATAACAATTCCATTAACCAAGGAAGAAATAAAGTCATAACAGTCTATCAAGAACATTTCCTATCGTAAAATCAAGGAATTTCATAATTCAAGAAAAAATATTGTCTATAAAATTGGAATCTATAAGTAAAATCTTGCAAAAAATGTGATAAGAAAACATTCCTAGCAGAGGTAAAATATACACCAAGTTAATCAGTTAAAATGTTTGAAATGTGAGAAAGTCAGGGACCACCTACGGACATGGAAAGAGAGAAAAAGGATGGAAATATCTGAGGAGTATGTATGTCGAAATAAATGAGCTAAATGCATGACAGTACAATGCAATAATTATTGAAACCCATACTCATTTTAATTTATTCTGCCAAAAATACATTCAAACAATTTCTGTGTGAAACTATTTTGAACATTGAGCAATTCCTCATCATGGTTTAGGTTATAAAGTCAAAACATAAGAAACTCTATTCTGGCCCATGTGTAAGATACAACTGTTCACCAATATGATTATAAAGGCAAACAAAATAGACCGGAATGCGTATTACAGAGGGGTAAGGTTGGCCATGCAAAGTCTAGAATATAAGCAACACTTATGGCTGATTACAGATATACAAGCACCGAGACAACAGTGTACATGACCATGTGACCTCTCCAGGATTCACAAACAGGTCATTAGAGATGTCAACAACCTGGTACGAAATATTGTTTTTTTCTCAATTTCTTTTTTTACAGGACTATGACAGATTTCCATATCAGTGCTGTAAAAAAAGATATTAAGAGGAAACCATCGCTTATCAGAGTGTTCAGCTCTCTGGTGTTCTGTGTGTAAACCCCGGACTTGTCACATGATCACATGACCTTGTTTGAAGCAGGACAGACACAAACCAAGGGAGACAAACATCCAACACAACAAACAAGCATCCTGGATAAACAATACTTGGGATAGGCGGGCATTTGACAGTGACAATACCTTGCAGCTCAGAACTAGATGGAAGGTCGGGAAGGTTTCGACCTTGAATGGAATCTTTAGGGTCAGAATAGCCTTTCAAAACTTTGTCCCCACCGTTGCAAATATGGGCGTCCAGCTCGTCCGTCGGCACTCCCTTGTACATCGAGCCATTGGACATCTTTCCCCCGAGTTTCCCGTGCAGCGCATTTACGTTACTCATGTTGATGGTCACATGGTCGACGACTGGTTTCATCCCGAGTCTGTTGTTGTTGTGCTTGCGCTTCTTATGCCGTATGACAATAAACATCACAATGGCAAATAAAACTACTATCAGAAATGCTAACGCCCCTATAATTATGCCAATGTATTGTTCCTCGAAAGGTTTTTGCTCTTCCGTTTTATGAAGACCATCATCATCTTGGCTGATCCGGTTAATTCCATATGTATCCTCGCCTGGGTACAAGTCGTTCATTTCTTGACCTGAAACAGACATCGAATACCAAAAATAGCACAACATAACACTGATTGTCAGGGGAACAACTATAATGTAATCAATAGTCAACCTACTTAATGGTTTGATTTCTAAGGAAACAAAGGCTATTTTAAAAACAAGAGACACATTATAGATCGCTGCTTTAGTTTTGATGTAATCAAAATGCACTCATCATTAATCATAAATTAATTTTATGTGGAGTTTCTCTCCCATTTAGTTACGGTTTTTATGGACGGTTTATTTAATTTTAGCTTTGTTGTCGGATTTGTTTAATCATCGCCATCAGGCATCGTCAATTTTAAATATCCATGCGCAAAAAAAGGTGACTTTTTGGCTAAATGTCATGATGACCGACTGTGCCTCGAAATTGATACGATTTCAGTCAAACGCTGCAGCCTAAAATCTGAACTCAAAATACCAGTCTACAATGTGTGCTAAGCATAACACCCTTATGCTAATGTCATCTTTTGATGTGTGTTTACGAGAAAAAGAACAGTAAGCAAATTGAAAGTTGCTATTTTTCTAGAGTTTTCACTCAAAAATGTTGAATACCTTAAAACTCAACTCACATTTTCCAATTTTCACTCACAAATTGTGAGTGCTAAATTTGAGCCCTTAGATTTATATTACCTATATGTATTCTTGGTCCATCCAAGTTATCCGCATCAAAAACATGAGGTTTAATCCCATCCACTGAATCTACATCAAAATTGGGCGGCTTGTTGTTCCACTTCGGTTTATCAACCCCTAACGGATGTTTTGTTGACATGGCAACTGTGGTGATGGGAGGTAACTCTGCACTAAAGTTGCCCACAGCTGGCTCTAAAGGGGAGATAGTTCATTTTTTCACATACAGTTGAAAAAAATAAAAAAACAATTGCATTCAAATGGACAAGTTATTTACTTAAATTGGAGCCTTGCTCAGCCTGCTCACTTGTTGGAGGTTGTAAGTCAAGTAATCCATTGGTTATATGAGCATGTGCTTCTATTCATTGGCAAAATATACATGTTTTTTAAGATAGTAAAATAGATAAATGAATACTCACTTGATTCAAATTGCACCTCGCTGATCAATACCCACTTTGCGTCGAAGTATAAGTCAATTTTGATATATTTTGCCACGATATGTTCCAACTTAATCTGGACTTGTCTCGCATATTCCACCACAGTATCCCTTATGAAATAAAATCTCTCAATCTTTTGTGAATAATACTTCCCGCCAATACTGCTATATATATCAGCATAATCAAACACACGCACATCCTTTGTGAAATAATTATTACAAAACATCATCACTGTTGAGAAATTCCTCACTGTGTCAAACTTGAACACGACAGAAACCGGACCAGGGTCTTCTAAAGTGTCGTTTTTCCATCCGACCCACTCGTAACCTTTTATCCCGAGCTCCTGGGGGTCTAAGCGAAAGTTTGTATCCCCAACTTCCCCATCAGTGAGCTGTCCGAGGCCGTTATGTAGGTACCCCCCAATGATTGTTCCATCATACGTGAAGTCATAGAAATCCACATCTGCCCCTCTCTTGTCACCTTGGCGTACAGAGTAGGACACAATGCCGTCTGGAATTCAAGAAAATTTTGCTTATTTATATAATAATTTTCCTTATATGGATAATATCAACTTGCTGATGTTCTATGTTTCTTGTTAATGATTTTTTGTTTTTGTGTTCTATGTCTTTGGCGTTTACCCTGTGCCATTAAACAGGGTTTACCGTATGTTTGAACTTTTGGCTACAAATCTTGTTTCTGTAGTTTTTCACATAAGTATTGCAAAAAAAAAAGATGCCGCATATTGTTTTTCTATTAAAAAGGCACAATATAGATTTACACTTGGTAGATGCAATCATTTAATGCATAATGTTGAACTCATTTGATTTTAATGATCAAAACAATAAAAAGCATATGTGTCTCAAGCCGAAAATTGCACAATTTATATCAAAAGAAAATGGCGAGCTTAGGTTGATTTTGTTATATTAATTGGACATGAAAGGTTGTTCGAGAATTTGGGGTTTGAACAACGGGTGATATAATAAAAAAACGCCCATGGCAACCTATTTTTTTTTAAAAATCAATATGTGGGATGAAGGAATTTGACAGAGGGTCACCTTGGAAATATTTCCATGAAATTATTTTGAAATCGGGCCAATAGTTTCTGAAGGTAAGATTTTCAAAGTTTTCCATCAAGAAATATAGTGAAAAATCACCCCGCCCCTTTTAATAAATTAAAATGGTCATGATATTACTCCTTGTTACCCCTATAATCAAATAAGCTAAATGTATTGAATATGCAGGTATCTATATGGTCATGCATCAATGTATGCAATTAAATGCCATACATTATTATTTTTTTAGTTTATCATTTTTAGGACTTTTATTGTTAATAGTGCTTATGATGAGGGGAAATGTTTACACGCATTGGGGAAGAAATGATACTAAAACAGTTCTAGTACCTGTCCATGGGCACCCGTACATCTCCACGCGTAGACACACAGTACGGGGACTCCTACAGTATGGGATAAACCTCACACGCTTTCCAATAATGGGCGGAGATACCTCGCGAAGCTCTGCAGAGTACGTGTTCTCATTCCCCTCAAAACGCTGAAACAACCAAATAAATGAATTAAAAAGCGTGCAAGATGGTGAACCGAGATACAAAGTTGTACCATTGTTTGCTCTCTTCTGTTTCAAGTGGGAACAAAGTATAAAGAGATTGACAAGGTTTTGCTAGATGCAATCACAACATGTTTCATTTAGATTGCGTAATAATTATAAGCCCAAAATAATTGTGATGAAAGTGCGAGGAATGATTATGTTGAAATGCATTAAAACTGGTTTTCGATAAAGTTATAATGGCAATTAATCCTTCAAAATGCACACAAAAAATGTTCTGTTTCCATACAATCAAACAATCAACCATCATGAAATTATTTTGAGTGATAAAAAAACACCACTTTGGGAATCTGGCACTTTTATGCTACGCTTCATGTGCAGAACATTTTTTTGCCTAATTATAGCTCCCATCAGATTCACAAAAGCCGATTTCTGGGAAACAAAAGAATAGCGATTTGGTAAAACCTATCGTGTTTCCGTGGTCTTGAATGTAAATTACAACAGAACGCTTGTGAAAGACATTATGACAAAACATGACAAAGATGATGACGATGATTCTGTGGATTTTTCTGTTAATTTATTACACGAGGGCTCTGTTTGTCATTTTGGCATTAACAAGCTGCTTGTTTCGATCGTTTGCACAGAAAATTCCCTGTGCAATAAACTCTTCCTCTGTTGTTGCTTTATGTCTGACAAAATGTTCCCAAATTGTTGAGAGTTCTTGTAATTCTGGATAACAACAATAAATTGTCAGCAAAAAATCCACCGCCTCATAAAACTGTGAACTGATTTTCGGAAGTCTGCCAATTCTTAATTTGCATTGCTTGGAATAAGCCCACTAATTATCATAAGTAAAGCAAGGTAATAGCTACAACAAGGTACTTTTCAAGGCAACTACTTAAACAAGAGTGCTGCAGAGAGAACTCCAACACTCATCTGTTATTCTAAAGATGAAAAAGGGACAAAACTCTAAAATTAATGAAGCCAGAGTGATGGCCCTTGCTAGACATCTGGCAACATGTGTAACAAGTTTTATTTAAATATCTTTAACAGTTTCACTGAGCAATTAGAGAAAATAAAATAGGCTAACGACGCCAACGACTATAACACCATTTAGGCGCTGCGAATCACTGCCAAGGTAATATTTCACACAATAGATTTTCTCTGCTTGGATCAGTTTTCATTCCCTGAATTGTCCTAGAGTGAACATCTATGGTAATGCATGTATTTCCCAGAACTGTAACCATGCAGTTTAATACAGGCAGAGCAAAGATGACAACAGAAGCTATACAATAGGAGAAAATTATTCCAATAAAATTCAAGAATTGATGTCTTTAAAAGAAACACTTTCTAGAAAATAACAATCGTCATCCTATTGTCTGACTAAGAGATGAGCTACAACGTAGTTCAAATGGATGGTCCTATTTTACAAGAACCTAAATCACCAAGTAGTAGGAGAATTAAAATTGGTCAATGCAGTCCTACATAAATGTTGAACAGGACCAATTTTTATGGTTGTTAGATTTTTTTTTGATTTTTTTTTGTAATTTGAAGAATTCAGAAAATAATATAACAAACCCCATTGTACAATAGAATGCATACCAGGGAAACAAACCCAGCAATATATTTGTTCAATTGGAATGAATCGTTCCAAAGACAACTTTTTATTACTCATACCCTTGACACAGAAAACTAAATGAAATCGGACATTTTATTAGTTTCGCTCTTTTCCGCTGATTCCAACCCAGCATTACTCACAAAGTAAGCACAAATATGACAACATGGAATTGGACAGTAATTATTTTTGTTGTATCTCAACTTCTCACATACCGATGTTGTGACATTGACAGGCGATGAAGTCAAATTAGATTTTCCTAACGCCCCTGAGCAGCCAACATTCTGCTAGTTCACGGCTATAGGAGCAGACAATGATTCATGCCAGCATTTAGATGGTCCCTTATGAAATCTAAGAATGTCTCAGGTAT
This sequence comes from Mya arenaria, assembly GCF_026914265.1. Classification (NCBI taxonomy): domain Eukaryota; kingdom Metazoa; phylum Mollusca; class Bivalvia; order Myida; family Myidae; genus Mya; species Mya arenaria. Next base: position 35,833,913 of record NC_069138.1, on the reverse strand, counting down.
TGACTGCCTCAATGTCTGAGGTATTGACTGACTCAATGTCAGGAAATCATTGAACACATTAATATTACTTTTTTTATTTTGAATGCTCAAACTTTTATGGATATGAGGCTCCTTTGTTGTTGTTTTTAAATGTGGCCCTGCAACTTTATATCAAGAAAAGATTTCAAGGATGGGTCATGTCCGTAAATTCATGAACACTACTCAAGAACTGGTAAAAAGCAGTTCATGAACGATTCTTGAAAGGCATTAATAGTTCATAATTTTGCTTGTCCAGGGTTCCAAAAATTTGAACTCAGAAAAAATTAAGGCGAAAAAACAACACATGACAAGGGTCAGTTACAAATATATGACTCTATAGGAGGTTGGGGTGCTACTCAGACGCACACCTTAAAGGCATAAGACCCCTTCCCAAGTTACCCCCAAAGTGGGTTGTGAACATGTCAAGGATGGGGGATTTGGGTATTTCACTAATTCAAGTCTAAAATGTTGGTGCTATTTATGCACTATTACTCAACCATATGGATATTACTTTACTCTAAACTATTTTCTATAAACAAACTCATTTTCTAATTACTTATGCAAAGGCATACACTATAGAATGCCAAGGTGAGGAATGTATTGTCTTTCAGTGAATGCAGATATATATATATATATATATATCACTGACTCATGCTAGAAACCTATTCTCTACCAGTAAAAGCTTTCCCAGACATACGTACAACCTTGTGTGCAATTTTCACAGGAAAAGTGCAACAATTTTGAATTGATTAAATAACTTTTTTTGAATTGATTAAATAACTTTTACATACAAAATCATATGAGTCAGTTCTGTAGTAATTAACATTATTCTTGAAATAAATATATTAAACTTTAAACATAACTAGAAAATTAATTCATGTGATTGAAATATTCCAGGGCCGATTTCTGCCAACTATCTTGATAGTCGTGTGTTTATCTGACACTGTATAGATGTTATGTCTGCAAACTGTTGATATGCCAAGCTTGAGTTTTTGTTCACAATAAATGCTCGTAACAACTTAAGTGTTATAAACAATAGACATTAATTTTGTTGCTCTTCATTTCATGGAAGAAATAATAGTATAAATAAAAAAAACTAGTGGCTGCTAAAATGAACACTATTACTGAGTGTTTCATGAATCATATCTTCCAAAACATTGCATTATTTCCAAGCAGTATCAAGCAACACAAAAAATAATGGTTTTGGTACCCTCGGCTATTTAACAATTGTGGAAATAAGGCCAAAATAAATATGGTTTGGTTATGGTTACCTCCTTTTTATCATTGGGGAATGGTTTTAGTGTAATATTCTGTATAAAGCTTTAAAGGTTTTTTTTGGGGGGGGGTTTTGTGTGTGCTTTTACCAGCCAAATATCAAAATGGTAGCACCTATTTAGTAGGTTACATAAGGGTTTGGAAACCAAAACCAAAAGATTTTTTAGGCCCAATATTTAAAAACCCTCATAAATCTTATTCATGTTATTTTGCATGCAATATGTTTATATGAAATTATAAGACAATGGAGTTGACTGTTTTTCAAATTAAGATTTAAAAACTTGTTTTGTTGTCATAATAATCACAAGTTTGAAATAAGTTTATAGTTTGTGTTGTACAGGAGCAATATGAAACAAAAGAGTAGCAAAAAAAATCCTGACAATGTTCATGGCACCTTGTCTAGATATAAAACCATGTTAATGCCAGCCCCATGATAAGCCCAGCCAGTTTTTGTACAACCCACAACTGTAAATCACTCATCTGCCCAATTATCCACAGTCAAATGTAGATGAGAGCGTACATATAACTCATTATAGCAATATTTCCTCTTTGCAACAGCAGGAAAAGGGTCCCCCCTTTACCATAAATATTATCAGTCCTGCCCTTCCGCATTATAATTGTGCACATTTTGATAACATTGTGCAAATGAATTTTTGTTTTGTTTTCAATGATTGAATTTCATGAGTTTATTGCCAAGGTACATGTCATTAAAAGTATAACTGTATTAATTATCCCTGAGATTTGTTTTTCTTCTATATTTTGGGGGGTGGGTGGTGCGTAAGGGCCGGGTCATACCCATTCGGCGAGCATACTAATAGATTATCTATAATTCTAAACAATTAAAAAAGTATCTTGGTCATTATTATTAAGCATAGGTGCTTTGGACCATAGAATATGTCAAATACTACACAATAAATACAAATTTAGAATAAAAAATATTATGTTATTTTAAGATTATATCACATTAATATATAAATACAAATGTGTCTAAATGGTAAAATGATCTATAAAATTTCATGTAAAAATATCTATCATTTTATGCTAAGCCTACATATTATATTTTACATCTAATAAAAAGGAGTTCATTAGAAGTGTTCAAGTTTAGCTGAAACAGTTTATTTAAATCATTAACTTGGCAAATTAATTAAAGCTAAATTTTAGTTCAATAACTTATAACAAGAGGCCCAAAAGGGCCTATGCTCTACTGGCATGGCTTTTGTGGTCATATCAATCTAGAGCATGTATGTATGGGTAAAAGGCAACAGACATATAGTTTATGTTTTGTGTTTGGGTTACCTGAAAACGTAGCATGTTCAACATCTGAGCCCAGAAAGTATTGTAAGCAGATTAGTTGCATGAACTTTTTTAATATGTGCCAAGTAAAAGTCATCTGACAAAAAAAAAAAAATGCTTTCAAAACTGTACTCATAGTAAAATTTTCTGTAGTTTTAAAAGTTAAAAAAAGTTGGTCAAAAGGTCAAAGTCAAGGGCATCCTACGACAACATTGATCAATTTGAACAAACATTCACAATCAATTGTGCTGAGATGGATGCACGAACACACAAAAAGATTTTCAAACCTTTCCAGATTTATGTTTACCAAACCTGTGAACCCTGGGTGTGGCCAGTAATGACACCAGGTGCATAACTTAAACATTCACAACCAATTTTGTTAAGATGAATGCGCAAACTACAGAACTTAAAGCTAAAAAATGGCCTTTGGGCTTTCAACAAGAACAAGGCAGAGTAATTCACAAAATCAACTGCAAAAGCAAAAAGCAAATTGTCTCTCAAAATCCTAGACTTGCAAATTGTCTCCCTTAACTCTAGACTTGAATTTACATGTACATGTAAACTTGGCTAAAAATAGAATACGCTCATGCAGACCTGGCTAAAAATAGAGAGCATTTCTTTAAAACTTTAATGGCCCATAATCTAGGCATTCATGGGCGGATCTGGCTGGTTTTCGAAAGGAACCGAGCTCTTATGGATATCTAGATACTGTACAAGTTTCATCAAGATACAATCAAAACTGAACACTGTATCGTGTTAATAACCGATTGTTTACACAATAGCATTTTTTTATATTATCAAGGGCCATAATCTAGGCATGCATGGGCGGATCTGGCTGTTTTTCGAAAGGAACCAAGCTCTAATGGATATCTAGATACTGTACAAGTTTCATCAAGATAAAATCAAAACTGAACACTGTATCGTGTTCACAACCAATTGTTTACACATTAGCATTTTTTTATACTATCAAGGGCCATGATCTAGGCATGCATAATCTAGGCATTCATGGGCACATCTAGCTGGTTTTCAAAAGGAACCGAGTTCTAATGGATATCTAGATACTGTACAAGTTTCATCGAGATACAATCAAAACTGAACACTGTATCGTGTTAACAACTGATTGTTTACACAATAGCATTTTTTTAAACTATCAAGGGCCATAATCTAGGCATGCATGGGCGGATCTGGCTGTTTTTCGAAAGGAACCAAGCTCTAATGGATATCTAGATACTGTACAAGTTTCATCAAGATAAAATCAAAACTGAACACTGTATCGTGTTCACAAGCAATTGTTTACAGACGCACGAACGCACAACCGCACGGACGCACGGATGCACATACTACGTACACATTACCATCGCATAAGCTCTTCTGGCCTTTGGCCAGTAGAGCTAAAAACATATGCCTGAATTAATTTAAATAAAAATATGAGGGCCTCATATATTTAAATCTACAGCTATTTTCCTTGTAACAACAGGGATTTTTCCCTTTAACCTTAAAAGGTCGGACTCCGCTGCTTAATAGATTGGCTGGGTCTTGATCCTGGAGTAAATGCAGATTGACAGTATATTTAGCCTAGACTAGTTTCTACAAACATCAAGTGCTAAAAGCCTTAATCCAGTCTGTCAGACATGGAGACTGGTATATTCCTTTCAGAGCCTTCAGAGTACAGAATTTCCATCAAAACTTCACCTTAACATCAAACATTGCCCTCAGATGACAGCAAAAAAATACTCTTGATTCCTGTATTCCATTTTCCTCTCATCTGTTAAGTCTTGGCAAAATATAGCAAACCCCATCTGACAAAAGAAAAAGCCTCAAAAAAATATCTAACAGGAATTTGTTCATCAACATAAGCTGCATAGTGATCTTCCCCGTGTCACAGAGCTGTAAGTAAAACAGTTCTTTGTAATTACAATATCTTATCATAATGTGGAAAAACCTTTGAGTAATGGGTGCAATATGGCAAAACTATTTAAAAATTTCATTTTTTTGCACAAGGGAAATTAAAAATTGGGTGCACATGAAAATACCATACATTAACCAGTGTTTTGCCCAGTCATCAAACAAAACTTCAAATTGCATTTTTCTGTTGCCGACAATCATTAAGGTTCATTTTAGTCATGAATGCGCTTATATGATGCTGCAAAAATGCCATCAAATCATAAAAATACAGCATTTTTTGTATTGTACACATAAGCGATGTATCAATGGCTTCATGCCAGCAACATCCATGAGAACAACACAACATTACAGGAAATTATGAAACCATGACAATAATTTCGCTGGTGTGTTGTCTGAACATAAAACAGAGGCCAATAAGATTGAAGAATCTAATCCAATGATTCGGATACAAAAGTCATCTCATTTAGAAAAGCAATTGCTTTCTTGAAATTCTACACAAGCTTCAGGCATTACTTCATCTAGGATTGGAAATACTATCGTTGTAAAGAAGGCATTTCTTCTACAAAAATGTATATGCAACAGATTAAATGTCATAAAAAATAAAACAAATGTCAACAGAAGTAAAGCAGTTAATCCACCATTGCACAGTGTGAAATCAATGTTCCAGTGATTATTCAAGAAAATTAAACAGCCGATCATATAGTCGAATAATTTGAATCAGCAAAAATCATTGATCGCAAAATACTTATTTCTCTATATAATAAATGTCTAACAGACATTTTGTTTCTGCAAGCTATTTTGCTTATGTCAATAAATGGATCTATTGTAGTCATTTTAACTCATATATCCTTTAAATATTAAATCATTGGGACCCTAAGCTGTGACACATTCAAAATAAATGTGAGGTGGTGCCTGCAAGCCCGTAGAAGGTTCCCGAATATGAGCAGGATTGTAACAGTCATAAAGACTTATTAAGGTGATGCTTTTAATCCATTAAAACACAATAAACTGCATTACCTCTTCTCCACGTTTGTTGCGGAATCTCATCCACTCTCCCCCATCCTCCCTCTGGTACTCAAGCAAGAACTCCTCTGTGAACTCCTGGCCCTGAAATTACAATATGGATATGTGAAACATCTACTCTCCCTCCACCCACTCCAAGAACTCCTCAGTGAACTCCTGGCCCTGAATTACAATATGGATATGTAAAACATCTAGTCTCTCTGGTACTCCAGCAAGAACTCCTCTGTGAACTCCTGGCCCTAAAATTACAATGTATATATATTGGATATGTAAAACATCTACTCTCCTTCCAACTTCTTTCTGGTACTCCAGCAAGAACTCCTCTTTGAACTCCTGGCCCTAAAATAACAATATGAATATGTAAAACATCTACTGTCCCCCATCCTTCCTCTGATACTCAAGCAAGAACTCCTCTGTGAATTCCTGGCCCTTAAATTACAATATTGATATGTAAAACATCTACTCTTCCTCAATCTTTTTCAAGAACTCATCAGTGAACACCTAGCCCTGAAAAGACAATATGGATATGTAAAACATCTACTCTCCCTCAACCATCTCCATGAACTCCTCAATGAACACTGGGCCCTGAAATTGCAATATGGATATGTAAAACATCTACACTCCCTCCACCATCTCCATGAACTTCTAAGTGAACGCAGGGCCCAGGAATTACAATATGAATGTGTAAAACATCTACTCTCCCTCAACCCTCTGTCAGCTCCAGCAAGAGTACAGTCTGCATGGCAGTTGGTTTTCTAAGGGTATGAAATCAGAATGCCAGTAGACAACCAGTAATTACATATTCACCTTAATCTTACAATTTGCATTGTAAAAATATACACTGTTCATATAATTCCAAATAAAGGAAGAGAAAAGCAATAAAAGTGATCATCAGAGCTGATGAGCATTTATAGGGCAGGCTAGACAATCTGATATATAACTGAATAATTAGTCAAATGTAACCTCAAAATCAGAAATTAACATCACATGATGAGAACTTGGGAATACATCACCGTATAAGATGCTTTATAAACAAATAACCACATAGTTTCACATAATTCCGTCATTTGTTAGAAGACAGAGCTATGGTTATTTGTATTCTTTGAACTAATAACACACAAATGCCTTTCAAATAGGCCTAATGTACCTCTTTTTTTGTTTCTCGTTCAATCAATTACTTCTATCCAAATGTTAACAAACATGGGTGGATTACTGTCTCAAGTATTCGCAGGACTGGTGCCAATTAGTTAACAGTTTTGGATGGGAACGGAATGACAAATATTTAGGTGTAAACTGTCATCACAAAACATCAAAACTTTACCCACACAGTAAGAAACACCCCTTTTCTCTGTATGAAAATAGCCAGCATTTCTTAGAGCAGTTGCGAGTAACGCCTTTCCCTTGTACAAGATAATGTATGACATATTTCACTCGCTTTGAAACATCTAGCTTTTGATGGGAAATGACATTTTTTTCTTAGTTTTAGAACAATCATACCTGTCTCCACGTTTAATTAAGATTGCATGACAACATAAGCCTGAAAATAATGGCTCTTGTATATTACAAGACAGGTTCAGGCACATATATAATTTACACTGAGTACACTGTAAGTATAGCCACTTCAGGGAGTACCCAAACATGATGGTAAAGAAGCTCTTAAAAAATAAAGACACCTTGTTTTATTGTCGTTTCCTTCTAGATAATGACTTTCATCAAAGAATTACACATACTATATTCCTTTCCTGGGGATTATTGTAAATTGAGAGTGATCTGAGTACCCAAACATCTGAATGCAAAGGCAATAAAGTAATAATAATATATATCACTTGCAAGTACTAGAATCATTATACATGTAATTATAAGATGGAGGATTCTTCAGTATTGCAATTCTGTGACCCTAAGATTATAAATAATCTTGAGATTTATCTTGAGAGTCTTAGTAACCCCTAGAAGATTATTCTGAGATTTATCCTGAGTCTTTAAAGTGACCCCAAGGTTATCAAACATTTTTTGTGTAGTCTGTGACCCTTGGGTTATTTCATAGAACATATATTGAGTAGTCTGTGACCTCTAGATTACAGTATATCATAGAGCATGTTTAAATGAGTATAGTTAGGGACCCTTAGAATATTTCATAGAATATGGCTTGAGTATTCCGTGACCCTTACTAAATTATATCATAGAACATAAATTGAGTAGTCTGTGACCCTTAGATTATATCATAAAACATATATTGAGTAGTCTGTGACCCTTAGATTATATCATAAAACACATCTTGAGTAGTCTGTGACCCTTAGATTATATCATAAAACATATATTGAGTAGTCTGTGACCCTTAGATTATATCATAAAACATATATTGAGTAGTCTGTGACCCCAAGATAATATCATAAAACACATCTTGAGTAGTTTGTGACCCTTAGATTATATCATTAGAACATATCTTGAGTTACATCTTGATCCTGAAATATGATTTCAATCTTTTTAGACAGCTTGGAAGTTATTTCAACATTTTAATGGTTTCACACAATATCGTGTTAATCTTTACATAAGATTTGGTTATGAGGATAATACCAATCCTATGGTTTAATGGTTTAACCACATAACCAGGACAACACATTCATTCATCTATAGTGCCAAATGATTCATAGAGTTGCCTGTGCTAATTTCCTATGATAGCATTGTATAAAATATGTGGTGTTCTGTATAATAAATCAGTTTTCATGAAAGGTCAGATTTTCTTTATTATACTGAGTGAGTTGGCATTTTCATCATGATAGATGTAGTTAATATACCCCAACTAATAACTATCATTAAACCATTCAAATGTGAATATGACTGTCACCATCTTGAAATATTACTGCTGCTCACACTGTCTTAAACATAATCATAAATGTGACTGGTACGCAGTAATGTCAAAGGTGAGGCTTCAAGCCCAGCCAGGACACAAACAGATAATGAGAGACATTTATTTTCTACATACATCAAAGGCAGTGATATTCTAATATAGTTCAATTCTATATGAAACTTCTAAGAAAGACATCTTTCAATTCCATCACAATCATTAAATTTTAGACTCATAAAACTCCAAATGAACCCAACAGAAACAGTAATAAAACAGTCTGGTTCAAAAATGCCAAACAATCATTAAAACTGCACCCTTGAACCAACAAGGGCCCAACAACAATAGGGCACGGGCTGGTAAAGCCATCAGGACTGTACGCCCCAGCGCACCCCAGTGCTCACTAACCCCCTCTCTGTCACCACTTCAGGGCAAGACCTGGGTTCCCACACCATGGTGCTGATAAGCCTGTAGGCTGAGTGAGCTGACTTTTCACAGGCAGGCACTGAGACCGATGTCTGGGTCCATTCAACAACAACTGTCACTTGGGAAATTAGTAATTATGAGTTGTTGTTCTGTTTATATAATAATGCATGAACTTTTTTTCTTTTTTTTGTAATTTCTTTAAAACATCATGCGATCACCCAGAACCTTTACCCCCGAGCCAACGTTCCATCAGTTTTCCACGTTCCAGAGGTCTTTTCGTTATTAGTAATGTTCGAGACTGATCGATCAGGAAGTACTAGTGCATGTATCAAATTTCATCAGCTTGTAAACATTTCCAAATTATGTCTGATGTTTTTGCATAACTTTGCTTACATTTTGTGACTTTTATAACCCTTCATATTTTTTTCAATTTCTATCAGAAAGAAACAAGGCATTAACAAGGATGAAATATATTTCACATACACGATTATAAACCAGACAGGATATTGAAGTTATTCTGCTTAATCGATTTCATTTCGTTCAATTTCTTTGAAAACTGGAGCCCAATTTCCCAAATGTCTGAAAATGTCCCTGAAGGTTACAGCACACCAATTTTCTCTTCAAAGATATAAAGATATGATGTCTAGACAATAAATAGCTAGAATTTAGCTGACAATGCTAAACTAATATTGCCAATTTCAATACACATTTTTCAACAAAACATTGTATTTCTGATAGGAATTCCTTCCCAAAATGATGTACCGGTAATACTTTTTCATATTGATCAATTATAAATTGTATAATTATATTTTAAACTTTTTCTGTAATATGAGTCAATTTTTATTTTATTTTTAAATTTTAACGGACATTTTATGTAACATTGCTAAGTCTGAAAGGGACTATAGACAAGAGATGATACCTTATTGCAAGAAAAAAAGAAATTGGTCAAAAATTTATATAAAAATGATATCATTGTGTAGAACACACTGAATCTTTAACTGACTGATGTTTCATAATACTTAGTATCTTTCACAGTTTTTGCATTGTTTTTTTCCAAATTTGAAATTTACTGGGTTTGTCTTTCATGTAAATACCAGTGAACTTAACAATAGTGTTGGTATATTTATCTGTTCAGGCTAAATATACACACAATAATAAACTGGGAAACCATTATGTGCTATTTTTAAACAGCCATTGTATGGCCCGGGATACTCAGCTGAGACAGCGACACAATATTCTTTTAATCATGTAAAGTGATGTATAATTATATATTATCAGCCTCATACTAAATCGTATTGACAATTGTAGATTAAAAGATTAATGTTTTTGCTGATTTTGGGACCATCTGGTGTCTAATCCCTGAAAAATGTTCAAAGTAGTCCTTTAATGAATTAAATAACAATATATTCCAAACGTTTGCTTGGTGGAGTGAAATTTGGCGTAAAGATGCAAGACACTTGTTTCAAACCTTTCAGCTCATCAGTCAAATCTGATGTAAAACATCTGTAAAACCTGGAAAAAATAATTCATTAAACCGCTCAACATATCATAGTCAGGTGGAATTATTTCAAGAACACAATTAAAATTCATATAAATCACAGTTATCAGCAATATGGTTGATAGAGCATTTACCATTGCAAGTGACATCATTGGTGGGTGTTGATATACCATGCCTCTAGCTTATACGACTGATAAGCCCAGATGGCTTTTTCAGCTCCAACTGCTACCAGATTTCTACACTAGCTAATCTAGTGATTATCTTCGTATATTTCACTTGCGATTTTGATCTTAGGAAAATAAACTTTCCAAACAAGAAATGAATGAATGATATTTCGCTGGAATATTCAGTTACAACTGTAATTATTTTCTGGAAAATTTGCAAATAAACAATCCTGGTCAATACTAGCCCTTCAATTAGAGGCACTGCTATCTTCTTTCCCACAACTAACCACAGCCTGTCGGTCTGATGGAAACAACTGGTCTGTAATCTTGCAGGACAAATGACAAGCAGTTAAGATAATCAGAAGATCCTCTCCCTAGGAATAGTCAAGATCAAAGATTAAATTCAGTACATAATCTCCTCATATCTTTTATCCTGGCTTGTATGACATATCTTCTCATATGTGCTTCAATATAAAGATTATCTGCAATTCTCAGAATGATTATAGACATCAATACATTTAAAACCAGTGAATAAAATAACTTCTAGGACTTTTGATAAAAACAGCTCTCTGGATTCTAGAAGTTGAACATAATCAGCCCCAATCCCATTCCTGCTGTTCTAAAAAAAGATATGTCATAAATTTGTAAGGAACTCTTTACAGACCCTAGAGAATAATCATACCAAGCACACAAACGACCACATGAAAAGAAGACAAAATGGTAAACAAAGATAATAATGAAGTACAAAATGTTAAAAAAGACATTCTTGTATTTTGTATATGATCACATATCTACTTAATTCTTAACACATTTGCAAAATGTAATCACTTAATTCCACCCCACCCCCCACTATCAGCTCATGAAAGCAAAATGTTGAAAAACTTCTCCTCCCTAGGGACATTACTATTCAAATTAGCACTAATTAGGTGTGAGAAAGTAATTTCCAGAATCATGATGAGTTCTCTGACCTGTTCAAGAGATCAGTCATTATCCGAAACATTATATAGGTAAAGATATGTATACATACAATGCTGCTGTCATTATCAGAAAGATAATATAGGTAGAGATACACGCATTTATGTTGCTTTCATTATCCTAAATATTACATAGAAAAATATATATATACAATGGTGCTGTCCTTAAGAATATATAGGCAAAGATATTTAAAATGGTGCTGTCATTATCGGAAATATTATATATATTATATAGCAACAAATATAAAATGACTCATAGACCAAGGTTTTGCAACTAACCATTTACCTATTTTTAAAGCTGGGGTCCGTTTCCTCAAAGACTGTAGGAGGAATTTGGTACCCAGGATTGGATTTCAACAGTAGTCCAGCATTGCTGAAAATCACTCTTAGGTAGGAAATCACTCCTAAGATTATTAATGAAATATGGCCCCCAGTACTGGTGACAACCTAATTGAGAGCTAGGACATCAGTGGATTGAATCCCTGACCGTTTGGGTGAAAAGCAGACACCCATACCACTATGTTGTACAATTAATACACAAGGACTTTTTCATGGATAAGTGTATGTTATATCATCTACATGACAGTTTATTCATAAAAGTTGGTAGGGTATAATGGCCTATATTGTACCTGTCCATTGCCAAAGCGTCCCTGTATTTCCACCATGGTGAGAACGGTGAGTCCGCCAAGGTCGATCTGGAGGTACTCATACGAGTCACGCTGGATCGTTGTCTTCGGACACCACGCACCACCGTTCGTCTCTGTACGGATTCTGAAAAACACGAATATTGAAAAAATTTCAATAACTGAAACTTATTTTTCTTGATACAGAAAGACCCCCATGCTGAAATGGGTTCATCACAGACTTTGTGCATCTTGCAACATCACATGGCTACAATCAATACACATCACATTGTTGCCTCTGTGAGTTTCCTCGTAAAGTATCTTTTTTAGCATTTTGGTAAATAATGTTTAAAACTTTTGAAAGTGCCAGTTTTCAGCCGATATTATGAGTGAACACACTGCTTACTGTTGATTTTGGCATCATCTGCATTTTAAACACACATATTTTTTTTTTCATTTAGTTTAAACAACAGAGAATATTTCTGAAACACAAAAAATTCCACTGAGTGAAGAATTCCATGTGTGTTTTAAAAGCAAAAAACAAGAACATTCTATTCAATGACATAAATAACCATTAGAATCTTCTAAGAATCAGCATCTAATGGAAACCAATGTTACATTCAATTAAGTTTAAGCAAAAAAAATAAAAATTATTGCTTCTACCAAATCAATCTAGAGTTACAGCATGGCAACCTGAATAATAGATAGGCTGTTAGATGTTTCCCTGTAGGTACATACCCGTAGGAAGTTTCTTTTTTTTTTGGAGGGGGCGGGGGGCTGGGGGGGGGGGAAGGGCGGGAGAAAAACTTCACCCTCAAATACATAATGAAAAAAGTAATACATTTTTTAACTTGGGTATATTTTTTGTCAAGAAACCCTTTAGAAAACCTTTAAATGATTGTGGTCAAAACCGACAATTCTTTTTTTGTAACCATGTATTGTTCAGCTTAGCTCATATCTAGATCCTGAGGCTGTTATTTTTTAAATGGGCTAAATCAACACTGCTTGATGGAATTCCATCTCTCCACAGAGGCTTTTTATTGTTTTATTTGAAATAAAAAGTATTTGCATTCTATTTGGAATTGATTGATTGTACACATGAAGCAGTGTGAAATATTGATGAGATGTTGTCTGTATTCCAGGGCTTACTGGTTATAGCATTTTCTAGCTAGACTTATATAATGGTGGACACCATATCTATGTGTACAATGCTTTGTTGAAGTTGAACCTGACTCTAAAACTAATGCATGCATCAGTCAACAGTAACCACGCCCCCCACCCCACCCAGGTCCGGGGGTTTACCAGTGATGGGGGGTGTGGGGGGAATGGGCAGTGTTTTTACCTTTCAGGTGGCCCCCCCCGGCGAAATAATGACCATGGTCGACCATGGTCCCCATGGTTTTTGACAGTTTTTGACGGTCAACCATGTTTTTTCATGGTTAACCATCAAGTACCGTGGGAAAATCATTGCCTGGACCACGGTCGACCATGGTCGACCATGGTCTACCATGGTCGACCGTGGTCGACCATGGTCTACCATGGTACAAAAAAATATCACCATGGTATACCATGGTTTGACCATGGTCGACCATGGTCTACCATGGTACAAAAAAAGATCACCATGGTATACCATGGTTTTTGAAGGTCAACCATCAAGTACCGTGAAAACCCCCACAGTAGACCATGGTACAAAAGTTTTACTCCGAGAGTCACCATTTCAACCATGGTCTACCATGGTACACCAAGGTTGACCATGGTCAGCCACTGTGACAGTTTACCATAGTCTACCATCATCCTTTTTTATCTGATTCTTTACTTTGGATAAGTCTAAAAATGATTTGTTGATTTTGGTAAATAACAGAAATAGCAACTTAATAAATGTGGTCTTATTCTTTACTGATATTTAGTAAACACACAACTTGTCAACAACAGAAGTTGTGTTTCAGTATTAACCCTTTACCAGCTGTTCTGCTAATTTTAGACTCATCCACAACGAAAGCATCTGATGGAAAGGAAGAATATCTATTGGAAAGGAAGAATGCCAAATTTGAAAACCTTTGAAAACAATTTGTGGGAAATAGAGCATTTGCTCATTAATGAGCATCTATGCTCCATTCCTCTGTGAAATGATGTTCTTGTGTTTAATTACTGTTCAAGAACTATGCAAAACTGTACTAGAACAGTAACTGATCACTTTTAAGAACAGTTGTACTTGAACAGTTCAAGAATACTTTTTAAGAACAGTTCTTGAATTTTTTAAAGACTATTGTTGTTCTAATACTGTTCTATATTAAAGTCTTAAGTACAATATAAGAACAGTTCATGAATAGTGTTTGCACTTAAAATGTTCTTGAACTGTTCATAAAGACAAGTTGGCACATTTAAAGAATAGTTTATGAACTTTTATGTTCTTGAAATGTTCTTTTTAAACAATTTGGCACATCATAGGAACAGCTTATGAACATGGCAAGTTCTTAAAATGTTCTGCATATGTCTTTGAAAGGAAACTTGTACAAAAACAAGTAGTTGCATCAGCAACAGGCAGGAAGTTGAGGTAGCTGTGGTTACAACTGGCTGGTGCATTTAGTGTAACACATTTGGCCCAGTTATAACCCAAAGATTATAAATAAAAAATAACAAACGTAAAGAAAATTCCATATCAAAATAACATGAACATTAAAATTAAATTTATTTTAATTAAAGCACCACATATATCATATGTATCATGTAAGGTGCCATGGATTGCTGGTCACATTGCCTGGATACAGTAATTTATATTTTTTATATATATTTTTTTTAATAGATTTTTTTATTTATTTTTTGTCAAGATTTTGTCAAGTTATTAGTAACTTTTTTTCATGAAAAATGTGGAATATTTTTTAAAATGACATATATTCACTATCTTGTCAAAAAAAAAAAAAAATAAATAAAATATTTTACTGTATATAAAATTACTGTATCCAGGCAATGTGACGAGCACCTGTGGTCAACACTGGTTAATTAGTTGTTAAACCGGTTAAATATAATATTTACAAAATACTATAGCCATATTCTAACGTAGCTATATAACTATATTCTAACGGTTACGCATTTAAGACGAAACGCTCTTCACTGGCGGAGATAGTTTCGAACGCCCGCCATTTTTGTCGAAATATAATGCGCCAAATAAACTGATGTCTTGTTTCGTTTATTTAAGGTAAGTTCAAGCGATGTAAGGAGTATAATTCAGTAACGTTTATAACGATCTTTTACGCTAATATTATTGTTTAAAATAACATAGCAACATTTTGAAGTAATGAGCAAATATGTTTTGTTGTAATACATTTTCGCGACAAACATACGAAATACGTTTGTGTAGAAACACAGTTAAATGCTTGTTTTTGACTAGCGTTCAGCTAATACTTAATTTATATATATATTAAAGCAGCTTTTAAATTTGTTTCTTAACGTTGGTAAGCTATTTTTGTCGAGAAAAAGGATCAATTGTAATGGGCCGGCAGCGATGCAAAAGTGGGTGGGGAAGGTCAAAAACTAAAACCTTTAAAAAAGTTTTTATTGTTTTGAGGAACGATCTTTTAGGGGAGTGAAACATATATTTTTGGCGACATGTTAGTAGGGAGTTAACAAATTTTACAATAGAATATTAATATTTTTTATAAAAAAAACTTTCACATTTATTCTAAAAAGTCTGTTGACATTATCACTTTGTTTTCATGTCAAAATGCTCCAGACTACCTATTTAACAATGTTGTGAGTTCGTTATTATATCTTGTCAAATAAAAAATAAAAGTTCTTCAGGTTAATAATGAAAAGTAGTGGATGAGAGATCATTTCCGGGTTACAAATATGTTAATATCTTTTTAAATATAGCTGCAATCAAAACAAAGACATTGTTGATTGGACAGTTTCAATAACTTCGACTCAGTCACAAATATACTCTTTATGTTTAAAGACAATATAGCTTTTTGATTTGAAATCTGATAAAATCTTATATCATAAAATATGCTCAAATCCTAATTACAGCTTCTCATGTTGCAATGGATAAATGGGTATGAATCATGCTTGTTAAATATTGAACCTCAAAACTAAGAAGAAATTGATTTTTTTAACATTTTTAAATTTTGGTCCTTCAATGGACTTTTGCATCGCTGCCAACCCTTGACCTTTTAAATAACCACTATGCAAGCAAATTATGGTTAAGTGTCTGAAATGTTGTTTCGTCTATTTTAGCCAACCCAAAGGAGCTAACAAATAAATCATCAGTCCTCAAACGAATCAACCAGTGAAGGAGAAAAACATTCAAAGCCGTAAATTGTCAAATCCATCAGTGAGTAGACTATTTTTTAAAGCAAATGGTAAGATTTTCATTCTGGTTTTGAAAACAATATGGTTGGATGTGTGGAGTGGATTTTATATGTAACAGACAAACACTAATGAGAATCTTTAAAAAAAAATCAGACTCAATAAATTTGAGCTCTTTGGTTCGAAAGAATTAAATAAGCTATCATTAATTTATATACCTGCAACATTGAAATCTTAATTCGCACTGATTTGATAACCAACTGGCCGTTAGTTATTTGAAAATGTTGGCAGTACAAATAAATAAAAGAAATATTTTTCAGGTTGGAAGATGGATGTCAAAGTCTTAGACAACGAAAGGCTTCCAGAGTTAAGAAAAGACCACTTCAACAAAAACAATCATGCAAAGAATGACTGCAAAAAATCTTTTCGCAGATGCGTTTCATCATCAAGTGTATAAGGAAAAGGGACCTGGGTACAGAGACTAGATGTAAATGTCAAGGACTGAAATGAGCAATTCAATGGTTTCTTACTAATTGTGTTTATATGCGTCATAAGAAATTAAAACTGTTATAAATGGATGTGTAGTAATGATGAAATTATCACCTTGTGTCGAATGACATTAACTATTCATGAATTTAGTTCATGAATGACATTTTGGAAAAATAATGTTCATGAACTGTCAAGTTCATTTACTAAGCAGGAGTTCATGAACTTAGTGGAAGTTCATGAACATGATTTGTCCAAATTGTCATTCATGAATAGTTCATGTTATTCTCATCAAACGCTTGACGTCACTGACATGGATAAGTAATTTGCTGGACTAAAGAAGCTCGATACATGGAAAATGATAAATGCGAATCAATTAATACGCTGTCGTTCTAGAATCAAAATAACAACTGTATGACTAACTTTTATCAGTAAATACAAAACTGAGTTTGGCGCGCTGATGCAAAAAATTAAGTCATTAATAACTATGCATTTAAACTCCAGAATTACCTTTAAGAACCATTAATGTGCAGGTGCATACTTTTTGTTTCTTAAATACAATAACTTTATCAACTGTGTTAGTTTGAATTTTTTATCCATGTTTTTATGCACATTGGTTAAAAGTACATGTTTGAAAAATATAATGATATAATTAAGGAGAGATAACAGTTTTACTTGCGTCTATGCTGTAAGAGCGCAGTAGGGCATGTGAGCAAATTTCATAAAGCATGTTAGAGCATCTTGGGTCATTTGCTTTCTTACCCTACTGCGTTCATACAGCATAAGCGCAGTAAAATGTGAGCAATACTTGTAACTTTAATACATAATCATAAATGAAAAAAATGTTCATTGTGGTAAAACAGAAGCAGTTAAGAAAAGTAATCTACTTTTCATGAAGAATTGAAATTGGTTACCTAAAACTGGAGCTTATAAGAAAGTGTTTTCAATTTTCTTGTTGACTATTTCTTTCATAATAGTGGTTGACATTTTAAACAAGAAAGTTATAATGTAACAATTGTTCAAGATTTGTTCCTAAAACGTTATCGTTTAACAATTGTTATCACATCTAGTCAGGAATGTACTGGGTAGATTTCAAGATTTTAATCCATGCAAGAACATTTCTAGATCCGTACTTGATCTATTCTTAACGTGTACAAGAACCACTAGAAAATGATAAGAACATTTTAAGAAATGTGCATGAATTGTTCTTGAACTGTTCCAAGAACTGTACTTTTACTACTATTTAAGAAATGTGCATGAATTGTTCTTGAACTGTTCAAGAACTGTACTTTTACTACTCTTTAAGTGTGCAGGAACAATTCAAGTTCTTGAAATGTAACAGTTTCAGTTTAAGAACTATATTGAAGACGCTCCAATATTTTACATAATGGACAGTTTGAGGCCTATATCATACTAAATATATATATATATATATATATACTATAATTTTGTTCTAGTCAAAGTTTGGCACAAGTTGTTAGCTATTGCAGAGAAATAAGACTTTTTTTTTTCCTTCTCATATACATGTAAATGGGATATCAACAGAATACAGTACTCGGCATGCTAAACTAGATGACGCCATAAACATATTTTAATCAATACAATTCCATTTCACTGATTTTGATCTTTGTTAAGTTTGTTGTCAATCCTATTTATGTGACCATGGTCTACCATGGTATGTGACCATATTCTACCATGGTATGTGACCATGGTCTACCATGGTATGTGACCATGGTAGTTCATGGTCTACCATGGTAGTTCATGGTCATATACCATGGTAGTTCATGGTCTCTACCATGGTAGTTCATGGTCATATACCATGGTAGTTCATGGTCATATACCATGGTAGTTCATGGTCTACCATGGTAGTTCATGGTCATATACCATGGTAGTTCATGGTCTACCATGGTAGTTCATGGTCATATACCATGGTAGTTCATGATATATCATGGTAGTTCATGGTATACCATGTAACGTCAAATGGCCGCCCCACGGTTTATGACCATGGTCTACCATGGTGTGCTACCATGTTCTACCATGGTGTGCTACCATGGTCTACCATGGTATCAAACCATGGTAGACCATGGTCTACCATGGTATAATACCATGGTCTACCATGGTGTGATACCGTGGGGCGGCCATTTGACGTAACATGGTAGTCCATGGTAGTCCATGGTCATATGACCATGAACTACCATGGTAGTCCATGGTAGTCCATGGTTATTGGCCATCATTTTCGCAGGGGCCGTAAAGCCGAGTGAATGCTATGGTTTTGTTTTCGCGCAGAAAAAATAGCGGGGAATGGGCCTTAACTAGGATGTTCCCGGGGTGTGGAGGCATTTGGTGGGATTTTACCAGCAGTTTGACCTCGCAGTAAAAGTCCTGACTTATCCCTGCACCTGGGGGTTCGGGGTTGGGGACGTAGTTTAACAATTTACTTGTGCATAATGTATGCATTTCATGATTGAAATTTTTAAAATTCCTAACTCAAGCAAAACCACTAGAAGAGCGGAACTCTTAAAAGACAATTAACAAACAGTGTATCATAAAGCAAGAAGAATTAAATCACTTCATATTTAATTACCAATGAAATATTTTGTTTCTTGACAATTATCCCGGTGCTATTTATAGAACATACACAAAAAAACAATGTGATGAGCAATTAATTGTTTGTGCGAGAAAGGTCTAGGAAACTTGACATTAATGTAAATTATGTATTTTATCTGCTGTAGAAGAAGAGTACCATTTGCAATTGACAGCTCAGCCCTAATCTCCCGAACATACACAAATAAAACTGTAACTATTATTTTTTATTGCAGGATCTATAAACATTTATCTGAGAATTCCTGGGAAACAGAAGAATGTCAGGGCCAGAAGTTCTATAAACTTTTTGGAGATGGTTTACTAAACATTCTTCAAGAAAGTTGAGAACTTTTCCAGGAATAGTAAGCTGTTTGGAGCCAGAGAGGATATTAAGTGGTCAAGTGGTTGGCCGCACCTGTCACCAGTGACGATACCCTGGCCACTTGTTAATCAATGATTTAAATTATTCTGTTCTTAAAGATTCCAGAAATAAAGTTCAATATAACTTTGTATTCACCATTTAATTGACACATTGATTTTTTTTTTTAACAAAAACAAATTCAATGACATGTTTGTAATGATGTAATGCACCAGTCAATTGTAAGCATGGTCCCCAGGTTGGGGGGGGGGGGGTATACCAAGGGAAGTGGGGGAATTGGGCCATGTTTTTACCTTCCAGGTGGCCCCACAGTGCCGAGTGAATGCGCTGGTTACAATTGACTGGTGCATAACCTTGACTTTTTGTGTTTGAAAAGAAATAATTAAAAAGACATCTAGTTTTAACATTTCACTCAATTGTGTTTATTAAGAGAAGGAATGCAATTAAGATAAAGATCATAATTAAGACAGTAATGGTCCATTCAGACCAACACCCTATATAAATGAAACAGATACTCATCTGTCATCACACTGACCACTGGTTGATGGCTATTTCTACTGTGCTGATAAGGCCCGCCTAACAGGAATGTAATTTACAGAAGCACTGTGTTTATACTCTACTGTCAACTCTGTTTGAAGTGGGATCCTCTTCCTGGTAATTGTTTATGAAAGTGTCTGTTAGACTCCATACCGTCTACAGTAACACATCTTTGAGTCTCTTTACAAATTCTTAAATTAAAATACACCAAATTTTATCACCTAATTATTTTAATATTTTGCTTTACCATTTAAAAAAGAAATGTTATTGCACATTTTTTATGTATTTTTGTTCATAACAATATAATTAGAAAAAATGGTTCATCCTTTTCAAAATCAGGTAGGCTTTTTTTATTTATTTTTATTTTTGTATTAGGCTTTACATAGTAATTACCAAATATTTAAAGCTCTGTAGAAACATTTATGTCAGAAAGGACCAAAACATTTTATATCTTAAATGTCAACAGTTACTGGTACCGAGACAAAATAATGCATATTCTAAACCAAGGGCTGGTATCTGAATATATTGCTGGGCTATCCCATTCTGATAATGTAAAATCAAACAAAGGCTCACTTGGCACTTGGTGGTTAAAAAGGCACTCTTCAAAAATATGGTTTGTGGGCAACCAGTAAGGAAGACACATTCTTCTGAAGTGATGCAAAGTGATGGGTGCTTAACATTTAGAAGAGGCTGACAATCTGCTACTCAAAAATTTGAGTACAACTAAACCTGCCCCTTCCCAGTCCCCACCCCATCTCAAAAGTCCTTTAATTTGAAAACATATTATATCGACATAGAAACAACATACAAACAAAAGTGTTTATATGCCTGGATCTGAATGATTTTATACTTACAGACAGCCATACAACAGAACCCACCTATTTAATAATCAGAATATAATAAGACAAAGCGGGCAGCAATTCTGTCCCATGTCCCTGCTGTTGTTAGCAATTACAGTAATCTATGTCGATAGTCAGGATATGTTCATCCTAACCCAATGCCCATATTAATGGGTGTAAATCGTATTTGGTATCCTGCAACATGACAATGCTATTGATCAAAAGATCTTCTAAGACACGCCGGCGACAATCTGGCTATGTCTTAACTCAGTTATATATTCCATGTGGGATTCCTTTCCCGAATTTCCGAGTGGCTACATTGCATGCTAGGAAAATTGCCTAGTAAGGCATGCACAAAATAAGGTTATAAATAACCATTTAGTGTCATTTCTACAACAGAGATCGAAAGAAAGCTAGACAATCATTTTGAGCGAAATTGGGTACTCTGCTCCCCGAAGACATTTACTTTTAATCTGGAAGGTTGATACAGATATATAACTAGTTCAGGAAAACTTATAATTCAATAAATCAATTTATAAGGAAAGGCTGCATGATTTTTGTTCTGGATTTTATTTAAAACTAAATTTTTAGTGTTCAGATTATAAATAACTTACAATTCGGCAATGCTTAATTGTTAAGAATTGCTGAGTTTTGTAATGACTTCACAGACATGCACTAATTTGGTTCCCCCGCCTACTGAACACACATTATAATTGAAGTCAGTTAGAACATATTGTGTTAAATCTTTACGACTAAGATAAGCTCGCTCGCTTCGTGCTTCTTGATCATTAAGACGTTATACAATATGTTCTAACTATCACAAAATTTGAAAAGTAATGTTACACAAATATACATGTATATCAGCTCAGCAAAATTTCAAATTTAATTAATCAATTTATATTAAGGAATTTAGGGTGCATGTTTTCGCTTTATTTTGGGATTTGCTCTTGGAAACGTAAAGATGTACTTTGTCATGTATAAAAAAACAGAATTTTTATTAGACGCAATGAATAAATTGGCTTAGTTTAGCTTTCCTGCAAAATCGATGTGTATCATGAACGTATTGATTGGGTCTTAAGTAAAACATGGCATCAAAACTTAGCTAATGAATCTTCCTGGTTAACGTGCAGTAATTTCACTTTCAAACTCCTTGTTTACCTCAGTTGCCATGGCAACAATTTGATTCCATGAAGTTTTTTATAGAAACCATATCAGACTTTATTGGTTACAAATTGGATTTACTACAAAGATATCATATGCAATTATTTATTGGCATTTTAACCAACAGAAATGCAGACATTAACACTTAACACTTTTCTCAGAGGCAACTCTAAAAGAAATTGTTTTCAGAACATGTTACGCTGAATGGTTTAATGCCATGGTTTGTCTTTTGCCAGAAAATTTGAGGCGGTGCACTCTTTTTTCTTTACTTTTGTCGGTTAAATATCTGGAACCATATCAAAGAAACTAACGATGATAATAGGTAATCTGCAATATTTTCTTTAATAACAACAAAAATTGTAACTTTCTTTGCCTTATAATTATGCAGGTCTTTCATTCCATGATTGCTTAATGAAAATGGTATTATACTATTAATTGTTCCACATGTTCCAACGCTGTCATCATTTAAAAACAGGTAGGTGTTGCATTCCGTAAGATTATAATATGTGACACAGTCTGCAATTATACAGGGCCACAGGTTAAAATGACAATGATTTTTTTTTTTAATCCTGATTTTTTTAGCATGACATTGGTGTTAACTTTACTGTCTTATTAAAAAAATCTAATTTTAGATATGTTTAAAGCACTCTTGCATATAACTATTATCACCATGCCATGTGTGTTTGTAATTGTTACAATCATATGAACTTTATTTGAAAATTAACATTATGTTCAAATAAACAATAAATGTTCTGGTTTGTTCTGTTCTGTTCTGTAAATATACCTGGCATTTCTTGGTCCAACGCTGTCATCGTTGAACGAGGAGCTAGCTGTTATGGCAGAGTCTGGGATCTCGCCCGATTGCATACCCAGGGATGTGCGGCATTGTGCTGGAAATACACAAACACCCAAATATAGAAAGTGAATATAACATAACTAGGTAAAAAGCTGATTTCCATCGGTTCAGAACAAATCTTTATAAAAAATCATAGTTATTGTATTTTTTTACTAATTTATATTAGCTCAATTTTGATGATCAGATCTAAAAGTCAGAATCACTCTTGAGTCTGTTTCCTAGGGAAAAACCAGAAATGGTGTCCATTTTGTTTCAGACAGCTGTCCGGGATCAAACACACAACCCCTTGGGTGAAAGGCAGACATATATATACTACTAGAGCACATTCATCCTTGTGAGTGTAGCAAACATGATACTTTGACATTTTACATTGAACTTAAGTCAGACACCACTTTAATAGTGAGCTCACTTTTAAAGAGCTCTGTTTACAAAAGTAAACTGAATGTGTCCTCCAGCAAAATTCATCGGACGGCAATAATGTAAAACAATACGCACAATAAATTCAAAGGACAGTATTAATGTATAACAATAAAGTGCAATAGAAATGTAAATGCATTAGCCCTGTCCAATAAATCAGTAAAATAAGCCAAGTTGGGAAGCGGGCGAATGTCAAGTGTCCAATTATGCCCCTGTACCTTCTCGTAACGACCATATGTAGCTAATGGAAGAACAATGTAGCCTATTAGAGACTCTGTCATATTCGAATATGGAAAACCTGTCTCCATCCACTCTGGGAATATGGCCTGTATTGCTGTATAGTTTCATGTACTGTCAGTTGACAGCATCTTGATTTATGCTGAATATTAAGGGTATATAATATGTATAATAGCCAGCAAAATATGAATATGAAACCTTGGCAGGTCATTTCGTACAAAACTTTAATAACAATGAATATTGCATGTAATTTACCCTGGCTTACTTGATAACACTTATGTGCCTGATATCAAATGATATAGCAGTCTGGCTATTAAGCGAGCTGGCTCCTTTTATGGACTGATCTATAATAGTCATGGAACAAAGTGCCGTAAATCTGGACATATATTGACTAAATCAAACTGGATGCCCTTGGGACTAAATTGTGTACAAAAAACTTTTGGGGTGTCAATTTACAGAGCTGAATCCAGAAAGTCTAGACCATTCATGGTGAGAAAACCTCAGAAGCACTCTAATGCTTTTGTTGGGCAGGGAGAAAGAAGCTGATGAAATATTCATGCCCCTTCATCTGGTTGATGGATTGATAAATATAACCTTACCACCTCTTCAATTTAATTTCTATGCATTTACTATATTATTTTAGAGACCCCACATAAACAAAAATCATGAAATTTGTCTTCTCTGCAAGAACTACAAGTAATTGATGTTACTGGCCTTATTATGCAAATTTAATGAAGAACAATTTCATCATTAGGCCTATAAAATGAAATTTTAAGTTAAAACAGTTACTCATTCCACTATTGTGATGTACAAGATAATATAAATTAATACCACTAATTTGTTACGTTTTTTTATCATCCATCTTGTAATCCCACTTTAAGCCAAGGCTATTTACCCATTCACCCTACAAATGAACTTAAAAAGACATTATGTACATGATTAAAGACTATGTATGTAGTTACAAATAAGGTGTTGACTCCAGTGACAAAATGTGACCCTGGGGTGATCAAAATCACACTTCCCCTCCAAAAAATGCTGATATACATCTCTGCACCAGCCACATAATTGTCCCTTCAGGGTAGGCCGTGAAACGGATGGACACAAACTGTTGTCTCTAATGGGCATTAATGGCGAACACCAGAGATGATTTAACAATGATATATGTTACATACAGCAAATAGCTGACCTTGCATAAATACAGGAAGTTTGTTGGGGAACATTATCTCATTATTTACAGTTATTTCATGATCATGCAGGTGCCTTAAGGGCAGCCTATTCATGCTTAATGAATTGTTTAATACCTTTGTGATCAATTGTCAATTGAATTTAAAAATAACGATATCTGCATCAGGATGAATGAGTTTGAAGAATTCAAATTTACACACTAGCTGTCATTTGGATCAATTTATGCATTATAAATTAAGCATTGCCATACAAACATCACTAAAATAATGCCTTAATCAGAAGCTTCAGTCTTATTTCATTGTCACTAACCACAAACAACTACAATAAGGATTTTGTATCAGGGACATCCCCCCCCCCCTTAAAAACCCATTATGTTCATTTGAATAATGTTGCTCATTAGTCAGGTTGACATGAGTTGCAGTGGAAGAGACACATTAATAAATGATGTGTTTGTGAGATTAAAGCCAACCAAGCCCATTGCCCATGTTACTGCCGCCGCTGCAATGTTCACTTGCTTGTCCTACTTCATGGAAACTCACCAGTCCTGCTGTGCTGAAGAGTGCTTTCAATGACAATCTTATGCACCAGTCAATTGTAAACCACGCCCCCCCCCCCCCCCCCCCCCCCCACAATACCCCCAGACCTGGGGCTGGTTGTAACAATTGACTGGTGCATTAATTGATTTCAGAAATGTTAATAACCATTTTACTATGTGGATTAAGAAATGTAAGACCACATTAAGGTTGAAAATCTTGAATATATTTAACTGAATTTATATTAAAAATTTAGTCATCTGTTTGCCTCTTCTAAAAACAACTTCTAAACTATTAAGATTTTACCATGTCAGATATTTTAAACAATTTTCACAACACTTGCATTTCTTGACCCCTGACAGACATTCATTAAAAGCCCATCAGTATCTTTCAAAGATAATTCAAGATAATTTAAGAGCTTTAATAGATGTCATCTTCACTCGCTGTAATCCTTGATAATAAGTACTGTCTGTCTGTTCTACTGGAGATAATTATTGCTACTGACACTTATCAACCAGATTTTTACCTAATTTCAATATGTGACCCATAATTAAAGGGTCCTATGCGCCCTTTATGGGGTCCAGTAATTCAACACATCCTCTACATCAAGGATCTACCCCTTTTAAGTCCCTAATCTGTGCAAACATCAGGCTCTTTGCAGTAAGGGCTCTTGCCAGTTGTCATATTAACAACCAAGTGTGTTGATTAAGCCCTTGAACTTCCATAATAAGGTAAGTCTTAAATAATGCCCTTGTTTACATTCTAAGACACATGAAGGGCTTTTAAATAGCATTCTTTAACAATACGTAAGATTTATTATAAGCTGAAATGAGCATTTTTAGTAGGCAACAAAGTATCATACTTCTTTTATAACAGTATTGTCCACTAACATGACATCACCACTTGGGTTTAAGTAAAGAGCTTAAACATTTGATCATTTATCTGTAAGATTTATTATCATGCCTAAATGGTTGACCACTCAATGTTTTCTTATTAAAATACTTCTTAACCCTGAACATAGGCTCCTCAAACCATCAAACAAATATTTTTCAATATTCTGGGCACTCAAAATGATTTTCAAAATGTTGCCTTCTAATTTTAGTGCCTTTTACCATTGGGTATTCTATACATGCATGGGCCATTTTTAGATGCCAACATATTAAATTCAATGACAAATTGTCTGGCTAGACTTCTCACTTCATCATACATCCTGTATATGTTCAAACATTTTAGGCCACATACAACTATACTTTGGCCTACATACAAAAATGGCCCAAGTCAGGGTTCCACCAATACATGCCTGCATTTGTTCAATCATTTTAGGCCACATACAACTATACTTCGGCCTACATACGAAAATGGCCCAAGTCAGATCACTCCAAGGAATGTAATTCATACAGTTTGACAATAAGCCATTTTTGATGAAGGTTTTTTTGGGTAAAAGTTCTTTTTATCAGCGGAAATAGTTTATTACCTTATCCAGCCGTTTAATGGACCTCCATTCAGAATTTAAATGAGCTCATTTTAATTGAACATGCTGTGAACAGCATGTCAATAACTCAAGATTTATTGCCGTTTTAAGATTAAAAAGTAGAATATACACTATAAGGCAAAAAAAAATTGTTGTTTGGTTAGGGTCAATATCCTTTTCAAAAACAGGTAGGGAAGGTAGGCTTTTTTTTAGGCTATATATATATATATAAGATCGTTATCAACAGCATTGGGGAATGGTGTTAAATAATATTGCGTAAAAAACGAAGCTTAAATGGGTTTAAACTACATATTAAAACAGACACTTTAAAAAAAAAAAATCATTTATTTTTCTTTATTTTATTTTCCTATTTACCAACTGACCATAAAAATGGTAGGGTACCTATTTAATTAGTAGGTAGGGTCAGGTAACCCGAACCAAATGGTTTTTTTTGTTAGGCCTTAAAAAATTTCATTGGCATGTTTGTATGATGATAACATATAGGTAATACGTCCCCAATAGTCTTAGATAATTGTCGATGGCATTTAAGAAATCGGTACGAGGGCGTCAACAAACTATTTCAACAACTGGGAGTAAATATTGGATAGATAAAAAATATAGCCGTTTTAACAAGGATAAATTGTTAATAGTGGTACAAAAGAGAGGGTGGTGTATCCATAAAGCTAAATAAATACATCTTGAGTAATATGATACATAAGGTTATGATGTACACAGCAGATACAAGATTTGACATGCTACCTCAAGATTTCAGAAAGTAAGTTGTGACCGTATAAAGTACTGTGTAAAATACAGTTCCATATCAACCAAGGTATCATCAAGCATTGCTGGCATTCTGGCCATTTAAACAGTATTACTGTTAAGCAGTTTAATAGTCAATATTAATTGTGCCTTGTTTAAATCCTAGAACAGAACATTACTGTGGACGGAGTTTAACCGTTATATATAACTTATAGCATGAAGATAAATTACAATGCTATTCACCACGTACATGCTAGTAATTGAACAAAAAGGAACATTATGATGTCACCCACTACCTTACAGTCATTAACTACCATTGTGATTGAAAGTATACACCTAAGCGCTAATTTATAATCGCTCATATATATTATTTCCATAGCTGGGGTTGTGGGTGCTCATAAACTTTGGTGATATTTATATATATATTATTTTCTATACGGAGTTCATGAATGATTTTTTTCATAATTTATTAATAATTAATAAACTTTTTCGCTCAAATTTGATGTTGAGTCAGAAACACTGGTTATGTCCAATGTTTCGTCACAGGAAACAACATGTTTACTTTTGTTAAACCTGATGCCAACTATTTCCAAGAGCTCCAACCCTCAATATGATAGATCCTCATAAATATGACATAATTTGTGAAGGATGTAAAGGAAATTCATTGACAGGATTTGTGATGTAACCACACCATCTTGTGAGGGGATTAACCCTAGCTGTGACAGTATATGGTACATTCCTTCTGTCTGAGGCTTTAGTCTGAGGTTTCAAGTGGGGGAGAAGACCACTTCAAAGTCTGACCACAGCTTGTCACCAGTGTGAGACATAACAACGTGAAATCAATCAATTTAAAAGATTGAGTGAGTGAGACTGACACACCTAGACCTACAGGAAATATTAAACCATCAAACGATGACAACACTGGGCTAAGATGACTATATGCACCTATACACAAGAGCTCAGGTGGATATGTAACCAACGCTTGTGCGTAGCTCTTTCCGTTTAAAAGTGGGTATAATTCACTAAATTAAGTTTATGATTTTATTGATTCTACAAAAAACACATTGAATATTTGAATACCGATTTTGACATTCGAATACTAAATGTTCAATCGAATATTCAAATATTCGAATATTGGTTTGCATCGATCCCTAATATACATACACATGGGCAATTTAAGGTATCAAGCAACCCGTGTTTTAAGTAAAAATCTTGAACATTTTCTTAGCTATATGTCCGTGGTTTGACAACAACGGTGACAACAACGACGCCTTGAAGGCCATTTCATAATCCACTATTTCTCGACCTAAAAATTCAAGAGCTAAAAGTTACGTATTCTAAGCATTAAAAAAAGTATAATTTTTAACGCAGTCGGTACATTAAAAAAAAAAAAGAAAACAAGTTTTCCATCCCCATCAAGAATCTATTCAGATGATTACCGTATAACTGCCAAAGTGCTTCTGTTAAACACCTGTTAAAGACTTTATCAAATGTTCCAAAGAGCTGTTGAACTCTAGCTGGACTTCTTCAATGTAGAAAATTTATATTTTAGGAAACTTCTGATTATTTTAACAGTCTAATCTATTGGAGAAAGATCTAAAATGTACAAATGTATAATTTGCTCTATAAGACTAAACATACCTTTGTATATACTACTTTAAGTATACTTGCCGGATAACAAGTATGTGATATGGACAATGAAAGTATAAGCCAATGTTTTCATCCCAGCCAGCAGGGCCATTCAAGGCCAGGTCCCTGTGATACCATTGTTGTTGTTGTTGTTGTTGTTGTTGTTACATATTATCTTGCATTAGGCAAGAATAACGAAAATTGGTGTGGAAATTGAAATGTATTCTGGGATTTTCTTTATTTAAAGAATAAATAAATAGAATACACCTGCTTACCTCATTCGTTTAAACATGGATATAAGAATTTTTTTTTTTTTATGTCTGGCCTTAATAATTAAAATAGCACCCCTTTTTCCAGATTTTTTTCAAAACACAGGCCAGCAAACCTCTGATAATGATCGACTACCACACACAGCTTTTGAAATTCAATTCTGTTTCTGCAAGCATCTAAATGATCCATTGCAGCATCAAAAGACTGTATATGAATGTTTGCATTGCATTAATAATTCAGGTATTCTTTCAATATGGCAGACAGAGGCTGGCATACCTGAAGCATTTTGAATTGTATGGCAGAATACTGAAGTCAGAGACGTTGACTTTAGTTTTAGGTAGGAGCAGGTCAGTGAATTGTCCCCTCCAGCAGGATCTTTTTGGAAGTATATACAATCATGAAAGACCCATTTTCAAGCACTCTGAAAGCCAATATTCAGTGAAATCTTTATAAACTCAACCAGTTAAAAGATTGCTCTCTATAAATATATCTAACCCCAGGTTTATTTAGCCTTCTGACTTTGTATTACATGCCTTAATATTAGAGATTTAAGCACTTGTCATTTTTGGGAGGGGACAAAAGCTGATTTGTTTATGCCTGGACATCTAAGAACTAGTATGCCTTGATATGCCCCTGGCAGACATTAAGTTTTCTGCATCAAAAGCCTGTCTGGAAAATATTGGTTGGATGGATTCCACTGCAATTTGGCTTATCTCTGGAATGACAGGCCCATTCTTACTTATCATCGAACCTGGTAATCTATGCTATTATTGGCATGCGATATGTTTTTATATTGGCATATTAATGAACAGAAGTATGTTTATAACAATTCCGTTGGCAAAAATCGAAAGAAGCTATGTACTTTTGACTATAAGACTGTTCAAAGGCTGTTGCCTATCATTAAACAACATATTGAACAAAAATCTTTCAAAACCACACAGATTTATCAACATTACACAATTTATTACTTGAATAATCTTGTAACCACTTTTTCAGGAAAAAAAATAACAAGTTCACTCAATGAAAGATTAAAAGATGAAAGCCAAATTTAAGTTAATAATCAGTTCCTGAATGCATCGTTTCAAATTTTCTATCCAGACAGAAAATTACATTTATTGTTTTCAGATTTCATTGCATCTGAATTTATAATCTTGCGTGATCAACTTCCTTCAGCTGAATTCCAGCTTCTATTATTGCCAAATTGTATTGGCAGGACACACACACAAAGATTTAATTCAGTTTTCTGACACAGAGGGAGTACAGTTTACGATCCCGACTGATACTGTCTCCATCAATATGGAGCCAGCGTTGACACTCTATCCCCAACTTCAAACTCCGGTTTCCTTTCACTGAAAACTTTACCCAAAAATAACTGTCCTTACATGCAATATAAACATCACGAATCTCTCCCATCATCTTTATCAATAAGCACTGTTTTGATAGTTTGTTTCCTCTCTTATTCAACTCTGAATTTGTCTTTATTTTGAAAAAACGGAGCCATAGAGCTATGATTAAGGTAATTTTATTTTCTTCTACAATGTACCTGTCTCAAAATGGAGCCACCTTGGTTCTCTTATATTTGTCTTAGGGGTAGATTCTGTGAGAAAACGGAGAGCTGTCAGTTCATTAGCTCAAACTAGGGGTATCATGATAATACAAGCTACTTCAACACTTGTATTTATTTCATGAACCCTCCTTTATCAAATCATTTCATTTAGATAACTTAAATGAGGTTTCACTCTTGATTATATTTTGTCGAGACAGTCAATGAAAACGTCTTGTTTTTAGATAACTATAAATTTCGATTGTAAGAGTAAAGGCACATCAAAGTATTTGAAAACATAAATATACAACCAGGCTTTAGGCAAGCCATATGTTAAATGTCACCACCTTCTTCAATTTCAGTCAGATGTCATTTGTAAATTTGCAACAAAATGTACACAATATAATTCAGCTGTCCGGGTTGAATTTAGATGGCATTAGCCTATGGAATACCAATTTAGGTCTGCAGCATTTACCTGCATATACAACAAGACCAATTAATGATTGGGATCAAATATGTATACACAACTAGTTTTTAATCAGCTTCAGAAACTCAGACTTTCATCATCATGCAAAAGTATTGTCTGCTTCCTAAAGGCTACATACAACCAATTAAGGTCACTGAGTGCATGAGATTTAATATCCCACTAAATACACCTGAAAACCCTTCGACACAATTAATCTAAAGTTGCAATAAACACTGTAATATTATCAGAATAAAGCCGCGCAAAGAAGTAGTCTTTCAGTTAAAGAAAGAAAATTGCCAATAAACACAGAAAATAAATCATTGAACGTATTTGAATGAACGTTTTCTCATTAAATAATTGTATTATTTCATATCACAGTACATCTTTCTCTTCAGAAAATTTTGGATTGATCTCATTCTGTAGGCGGAGATGAAAACTTGCACTTAATTGTTGTTTCAAAGTAAAACCATAGAAAAAATGTGATCAGACAGTTCACACCTTCCAATGAATTAAATAGTCGGGCTTGTAAGTTTGTGGGCTTTCCTAACTACAGCTTAGACAGACATTCAGATTCACTTAGTTTTCTTAACTGGTGAAGGTGATGCTGTTTGCAACAGAAAGTGCAGCCCAAAGACAAAATAAACAAGTTAATTTCTCTTCAACTTGTGCCAAACCTCCAATTACCGGTAACGCTAATTTCACTGATAAACTCATTAAGCATTGCACCAGCACATTCCTGTTCCAGGATCAGGCCCAAACAACAGCATGGAATCTCGGGATCTGCAGACATGTTCATCATTACCAAGCTGCATCGCAAAATAGAACAGCAACAAAACAAGCGCCGAGAAGCGGACGTCAACGCTCTTCTGTTTCCATTCAAACAAGGGGCATATCTTGACAATTATTAAAGCCAGAGTTACCTCCCATATATGTAAATGTGTGCATTGGTTCTTGCAACATGTTTACCAAGTTTCAGTTTCATATCTTAGGCGGCTTTAAACAATGAGCTATATATAATAGCAAAGGGTTTTTAGTACAACAATCATGACCATGAAAATACTTTTTTCTTTGTAGACCAGATGAGATAATACTGGCCGGTTCTGAAAGGGTTCCAGGGATTTTTTTTTAGTACAATACTCATCTGTCAACCTTTCTGCTTGCAGGATGAGCTTCATCATTTCTGTAAACTGACTCTTTATCCCATCAAAGTGTTATGGCTACATTACCTGGCAGGAAACAAGTCTGTTTGGATAAGTGTGTTGATACCCATGATCACCTTAATGACTTTATCCCTGCGGATACAGGGATGGACCCCTAACATTCCATCAAGTGGTTCCTTCAACTTGGAGCAAAGATCAAGACATCCCATTCAAGTTCATGTACACCATTGAAACTATAAAACAAAATCATTATGATTCCAGAAGGATGAGTCTTCATTATCATCTGCTTCGATTGATCACACAGGGGCAGTGTTACTATCCGGAGGGTATATTTACGGTTTTGGGTGTGAGGGTGGGGCTTAATTCAGGGCTGATCTGTGTTCTATTTACAAAAAGGAACTTACATGTTTAACTCTCAATAATAGATTCCAAAAGCTTATGGTTAATAACACCAGCTTCCGTCACATTAACTGAGCTAAAAAAATAGTATATATTAACTGACTAAGAAATAGACCAAGAACTTAATATAATGCCTTTGATATTATATAGATTTTGCATGAAACAAGAAAGACAGTAACATCAATTGATCATTGGAGATCTCATTAACTGTACTTTCTGCACTGAAGTGCTCATGTTATATTCATGTCCTGGTCAAAGTGACTCTCATTATTGAGTTAATGTCCAATAAATATGTATCTGCATCCTCTTGTCCACCTTGTAAATGACCACTCACACCACTTATGGTCACTGCCATTAATGGTCAGTAACCTGATTTGTAAGTCCACATCATTTTGTGAAGTAGATCATAAAGATGTCTAAGGTCAATGCCTAGCTGATTGAAATCCCTTCAGTAACATTCAGCAATAATTTTTAGTCAATTTTCATTTGTTTTAGGCACCAGTCATTTGCAAGTATGCCCCCCCCCCCCACCCCCCAGGTCCATGGGGATACCAGGGATAGCGGGTGGGAAATGGACTGTGTTTTTACCTTGGGCCTAAATACCTAGGTATCCTGGGGTGCCGGGGCATTTGGCTGGAATGATTGACCAGGAATTTGTCCCCACAGGTCAGGGATTTTACAAGGGATTGGCTAGACCGAAAGTCAAAGTACCCGCTATTCCCCAGACCTGTGGGACCATGGTTTCAATTGACTGCATGGTGCATTTATAACAGAATTGTAACATAAATTTAACATTTTGCATAGAGCCTGTCTATATTTCATGAAACAATGATATTAATTAATGTTCGAATTTATAAACTGCATTTTGCATGGGCCAGGACCACTTCTTGTTTCAAATGTTTACTTAATTTTTTTACCATCACATATACTAATCTTTATATTTGCAGCGGCCATTTAATATATCAAACCAAAATAACTTGAGCTTGTATCTTTATTTCTTTTTCATGATTTTTGTCTGGGAATGCCATTTTGAATGATAATAAATCCGGTTATGAATTATGAAACATCAGTTTTACCATTATCTCCAGATTCGCCTTTCCATAAAATGTTTCGGTGATAAATGAGCAAACCAGAAATATCATACTTTCTCTGACGAAACTATCAAACATTACTGGTTCTTACATTTGCAGGTCAACGCATAACAATATTGAGATTTTTCAGCTCTGGAAAATCGTTCGATTACGAAACCCTGCATTCCCACAGTGCCTGCTTCACATTGTTCGGTGATTTTTGCGCGAAAATTAATTATTTGTCTTAATGTTTTCACCCGTGTCTAATTCTGTTATGATGACAGACAATCGCATTGCTATGTGGAACAGCATGCATTCAGTGAAGGATCCGATAAATATATTCAGTCGAAAGAAAGGTAATGTAATTGTAATTTGATTTGATATGGAAATAACTTTTGCTTTGAATATATCATGTATTTTTTTCACATATAACTGAGGCTGTTACCCCCATCCCCCACCCCCAATGCTTACCCAATAGTCGATGATTTTCGACCCAAATTCTGTGAAAGACCGCCCTCCCCCCCCCTTTTTTTTAAACTTGGATTAATTAAAGATTATTTTTTCATTATTTAAAACCTAAAGCTATATATATTATACTCTGAATATGTGTTAATTATTCAAAGCATTCAAGATCTGACAAATAAAAGTTTGAGATATATTCATGTCGTTACCCAAAGACTCATAAATCTTATCTTCAATTTGAAATATGCAGAGAAGTTTACAACACTGGCCATTTCTGGAGAAGAGAAAATTTCCCAAGGGATTATGTTTTTTCATGGAAAAAATGTTTTCAATATACAAATACATTCCCTTAACTGATAAAGCTAGAATTGAGCATTTACAGCTAAGAGTCTCTAACAGAATTTTCTGATAGTCAAAGATGCCACATGTGGAAAACATTGGTGAAAAAACATGCTTATAAGCTATACAGTTAATTATACAAAAACTCAGCATTTTCTTGACACCTGTTTTGCTGAATTATCAGAAGAAAAAATATTTATGATTTTTGTAGCCCCATTTTCTGTGATTATTTTACATACATGATGATCGAGCAAACAGTTTATTTCGCAACTGTCTTTCATTAGCAATTAGTAGATGTAGGATCGTAAAGTTAGGCTACACCACACTAATAAAGTTGGTTTATTACTTAGAGTTCACACAACTTTATAATGAGTAATTAGTACACAGATCATGCTGGTTCATCATTGGAAATGGCGCGAGGCAAAATTATGATGTTTATAAACTAATTAATTCAGGCTTTTAGTACTTCATAAATATGAAAAATTTATCCCAAATTGAAATAAATCCATCTTAATTATTCTCCCTCAGATATTAACATTAAAATAAATATTTCATTGGAAATTAATGCCAGAATATTTTTACAAAACGTGTTTTAAATTTTGCCGTATGATCACAATAAAACACATTTCGGAATAATTTTGACATAAATATTACTTTATAATTATGCTCTTTGAAAGTGAGAAAAAATTGTTAAAACAACAAAGTTACATAAACTATTGGAAAAATGTTTCAAACCAACATGATTACAAATGAAGCCCTTGCCCTCCAAGTAACTGATCAGTCTGTTCAATTTAAAAACATCTGGCGGAATCACAAGATGTTGAAAAACCCTTTAGTTTTGTATAACTAATAGCCCTAAGGGCCGACCATTTTTTCTCGTGTCACATTGCGAACAAATGACACATGTGTTCTGTGAGCGAAGATTTCTTTGTGAACGACTCGATCTGTATAGGCCCACAACTGCCACGCGACATCTGAACGCACCATCTGAACGACAAAATCAGGGTAGAAAACGCTAAATATAAAACATCCATCAAATGGTTTCATTCACTATACGACACCGAGCAGTTATAATACATTGTTATACGAGAATGGGTGGAAATAATGAACGGTTATTTTACCAGTATAAAACCCATTTTGAACAATTATAAATGTAAAAGACACAATGGGCTTATAACAATCCATTTCCTGGGTGTGATGAATTAAATTATTTAAATGTTTATGCCAAATATGAAAATATCTAAAATTTATGGAAACTTAAACAAGGAACTTAAATCATCAAAGGAATAAGACATTTAATGTTATTTGGGGAATTAATGTTTTTATTGTTTTATTATTTTATTATTTCTGAAAAAAAAGATACCAGTTAAATCAGCATTTTCTTCTTCTTCTTTTTTATTTGGAACAAAATCTCTGAATCAGGAATCTGGCAGCATTAAATTTCAGTCTGCTACACAAGGAATATTCAATCCAAGTTTATAAATGTAAAATTATAAGTAACATAAGAATGGTTTGCTAAAATCTGCCTCAACTATGCGATTCTACCAAGATGTGTCACTCATCACAGTCTGCAACACTTCAGCTGCCCTATAAACAATCTTTCCTCTATGTTTACCAAGATCAAGTTTGTTTTTTCACGGTGTTTCCTTGCTTTTCCTTTAGAAACTTGACTCATGGTGCTTCCAATGTTGGGATCAGATTTCTGCTACTGTTAACAATGAATTAATTAAACTGGATAATGACGATCATAATGAATTTTCCGTACTGGTAAAACAATGTTCCCTCTGTTGGCTGAGGCAATTTGATGCTGCTGGTAACATACTGATAATTCTTGATTCAAAATAAGGCTGATCGGTTGCACATGGAAACCTACAAAAAGTCTGTGGGAACAGTTTGTGGAAAAACTTAATACTGTTATCAGTGCAAATAAATGACAAATTCACTAAAAATCTTTAATCACTACTTGACTCATACCTTTTAACATTGCATCAAGAAAATTGTGGTTTATAAATTTCCTAAGAATGTCAATTTATAAAAGTACAAATAAACTTCAGTCAGTGAAATTCGTGTTTCCTTGTAACACCTTGCGAAGGAGTGAATTCAAATATTAGTCATCAACGTTTCAATTTCACCCCTCAATTTGTAGGGTCAGAGACAATGTGTCACATTTTGTTTGGGCTACACACTATACATGATGTGTTTAAGGCCTTCAAAGCATTTAAATATTCATATCAAAAGCAACCAGATGACACCCGCATATAGCCCCGACATCAGCATTGCTACAAATGATGACATTTCTCAACCTAATGAAATTAATCATGGAAACAATCTATGTTTGATCTTCCACTACACCAAAGGTGACCAGAGTGACCCTAGTGGACAGTAGGTGGCCATATTGAGCCTGGGGTCAAATCGTCAACTAATTGACTGTCAATTTTGACCCCTAAATGACAGCATTAATACACTGTTGCATTTTGAGGGGTGGGTTCAAAAAATCATAAGTGACATTCAACAAAGACCCAGATAAAACATTTAAGCTTCCACTGCCCAAATGGTTACTGAGGGAGAGGTACAATGGGACCACACTGACAAAGTCAAAATTCACGTCCTTTATTTTCACTACTCTCACCTTAAATGATTCTTAGACTTTGATATATTGTTAACTTACGTCAGAGTTTACACTTCGTCAAGTTTCAAATTTCACTATGTAAGTCTTTCACAAGGAAACATAAGAGATTCTTGATGTCAAAATTGGACTTCAAACCATACATAAGGGTGAAATCAAAACATCAGACAAACACAAGTGTCGCATCCTTGAGGTACCAAGTGCCTTATTATGCAATTCTTAAAGATCTCTTTGTTTTCTGTTCCAAATCGAGGGCAGACACAATTTTGTCAAGTTGTTTCAATTATTAAGAGCATCTTGAACTATGCGAAGGCTTTAGGGTCCCAGAACAAGATCAGTTCCACCTCACTCTGGGGACGCCTGATTGGCACGCCTGATTGGCGCGCCTGATTGGCGCGCATGAGGGGACGTTTACAATTGCCCTCAGTTTTTCTCAGTCAACCAACTCAGGCCATAATAAGACATTATAATTCAATCTATATATAATTATACTCCCTTTCTAATATTATACATATAATTTCATTTTGTCACTCAAGTAGTAACATTTGTCTACGTTAAGTTTCTTTCCTTCGTATCATCTTTAACAGTTGTTGAGTTTATATGGACAAAATTGAACTTTTTGCAAGGCAATAATGCTTGAACTTCCTGGTGACGTCAACGGCCTGTACAGTCCCTTGAATTTCTCATTGAAAAAAAACAAAAAACAGTTAAACTATAGGAATATTCCTTTTTTTTAGGCCAAAACCAAAACAAACAACACTTTCAGGGCTTAAAATGTTTGACCTGGACCATTTATATAGCAAATACCGAGACCCAAGGTTGATATCCATGCAATTTGTTATAAGGACACACATTAGTAGAAATGAAATCTAAATAAAGCTGACTCCAGAAGGTTTGGGCAACAAAAGTATGCTCTAATCCACATAATCTAGGATGAAACTTATGTGAAATTAATGTTAATACTGATCCAAATCTATTGAGATAAATTTGGTAAATAGTGATTCCTAAAACTTAATACTGCAAAAATGTGATACAAACGAAATAAAAGATAAAAATAAAGCCAAACTGGATGTTTAATTGTTGACATTGGATTTAAACCAATGGCATTAACAATTTAATGAAATTTTGAACCTTTACTAATGAGGGATGATGAAAATATAATAATATTTTTTAAGCATTTAGTGTCATTTATCACACAACATGGATCTAAACAATTGCGCAATCATGTGTCACACGATTCTTCTTTCTCTATTCACCTGTGTTTACAGCCTTGACACTTCATACTGATAAGCCCAGCCAGACAGAAGCACAGGCCACTACTGTATGTCTGGACAAATATTATTTCATTTATCAGGTCCACTAATTGGGGAATAATAATCAATGATTACTGTCTGTGATGATTGTGATTGGCAATCAGTAATAATTGATTTCTGGTAGTGATCAAGTGTGTAAACAAACACTGGCAGTGCAATCTCCAGAGGAATGCACACACTGTGAGGCCTGCCTGTGTTCCAACAAAATACATATCGATATATATCGTATCTACTTGTCTACATTGGACCTATAAATTATGTTACCCATAGGAACTAATATAAATTAAACATTACACATAGGAACAAAACTTTTGACTTTAATTTATTATGCATATGTTCACAACACAAATAGCATTTCCTTGTGATTCCTCAGAAAACTCTAGTAATTTCTAGAAAACAGTTCCGAAATTAGAATTCTACATGCAAATTGAAGTATTCCCAGTGGTAAAAAAACACCAAGCCAGAAGTCTCTGCTGCACATTTTGGGATCTATCACTGTCGAGTAATCTTTACCAAAAAGCAACTTGTGACTGTTGTAACGAACTGCCAATAATAAGGATTAAATTATTATACAAGAGTTATTCTATGTTGCTGCACATTGTTGAAACAGGCAGTTAACAGCCCAGTGGAAGCCCTGTGCTAATCCCCCCTATAGGACATTTGGATTATGTTGGTAATCAATTAGCTATCAATTGGCTGGAAAATTGATCCTTTGATCTGCAAATTGTCAGTCTAGAAGAAACATTGGTAGAATTTCAATTGTACTGGGAGAACAAATACATTTGGATTTCGATCAGCATTCAAGCCAGGATTTGAGAAGGGCAGGGTGCTACTCAGGTTAATAGAAAGGGCACTTTTGATGTGGATTGAATGAGCCTTAATTGGGCACTTGCATTAGGGCCAATTTTCAATTCTTAAAATGTGTATGTGTTAATTTGTAACTATAGTTTTAATACTAATAAATTGTTATGAATACCTTTGCTGTTTTCTTTACTTTAGTGTTAAATTTATGTGTATTTATTACTTTTATACTTATTTTGAAAATTGACTCTTTCAAACTAAAGGGCACACCTGAGGGTGTTGTAAAAAGGCAGCAGGGTGCTGGATAAGGGCAGTTGGAGACCCCAACCAGCTGTTTAGGCCTAGCTGAAGCACTGGATATGTCAACACATTTAACTTGTGTATGTATGAATAATGCACCAGTCAATTGTAACCGCAGCCCCTCCCAGGTCCGGGGGTGTGGCGCTGATAGCCGGGAAAATGGGCTGTGTTTTTACCTTCCAGGTGGCGTGCAGTACTGGGTGAATGCAGTGGTTTTGTCTTTGCGCCAAATATAGTGAGGAATGGGCCATATATATACCTAGTGTCCCTGGGGTGCGGTTCATTTGGCGAAGATTTTTCCATCAGTTTGTCCCTGCAGGGCGGAGATTTTAGGTAAGGGTGGTTACAATTGACTAGTACATAAAGAGGGTAAATTATCTGCACAAATGTTTCAGACATGACGTACATGTGCATGCAGACAGTTTAAAATATGCACAATTTGTTCCTTGTTTGCCATTATTTGTACTGTGTAACAGGTCAACTACTGTAAAACTAAAATAAACAATGAATGAAGTACTGAAGTCATTCGCACACACTGGGGGTAACAAATATCAGTTATTGTTCAAACAAAGCTTCTATCAATATTCAAAATCGACAAAAAACAAATATGGATCAGAGAGGCTAAGGTCTAAGCGTGTCACCCGCACAAATATATCCATTGACGATTTGATCGACATTCAGAGTTGACAAAATCTACACTAATCTTGATTAGCAGTGTGATAAGCATAATTTTGTGGATTACCTTAAACCATTCACTGTCAATACACAAGCAAATACCATGTCTCCTTTCAATAACAAGTCTGAATACGGTATATTTTGATAGGCAGGACCGTTTGTACCATTGTTAAGGTTTTGTTGAACAAGTATTTTAATATGTTTTGATCCCTTGTCGCTAAAGGAAGGAACGAAATCTATCCGTCATCTTAAAAAATTCATTTCAGTTTTGAATGGTATGTAATAACATTATTGATTTCAAATTGAGATGAATAGACAAATAAGCAAAGTCACTGATTGCATGAATACAATTTTTATTTTTATCATACTGAGATTTCTCCGTCATTCATTATTATCAGAGAGCGCTCACAATTATCTATCCCGCAGTATCGCCACCATACTAGTAATTTTCTGTATTTCTAGATGACACAAATGTTTTTGATGCTTCATAAAAAGACATGATATAGCTAAATAATTCATAGCTGTATGATACCAGCCTCTGAATTCAGTATCGGAGGAAGACGCTGGGCCACAATCAATACAGACTTTCAATCAATATGTTTTCTCCGTCTAAACATGCAACGTTCAGGGACGCACATTCATGCCGGGGTCATATGGAATATATTGGCACATCTCGATAGACCTATCAATATTTTCTCTTCAATTACTGTATATTAAAGTGACTCTAAAATCTTTATTGCCCCAATAAGGCCTGGTATAATTACCTTTGACTGGTCATCAATTCTTCATAAAAATTCAATCAAGGAGGTTGAAACATCTTTAATGATGTTTGGATTGACTGTTCAAATATCAATATATGGAGAGTCATTGAAGGAGGATTTTTGTTCCAATATAGACATCTCGAGTCTGGCTCGTGTCTAGGAGGTGTGCTAGTTTCGCCACCAACGTGTTAGAGTCGCCTAGCACCCTGCCGTTAAAACGTGTTGCATGTGACGCCCAATTTAACTTGATTATCTACACAATTGTTCGCTCCATTAGCGTAGATACCAGAAAGTCATTTCTTTATTTGCTGAAAGTCAGGATTTACATTAGCAGTTCATTTAAACTGTAAAGTGTCTATTTGCACAGGGCCGAAAACATTACAGTCTACGATAATCCCTGGGTCAATGTTGATATAATATTTCGGTAAGGGCAAATATGTCTGTATGTCAGTGCTTTATATGTTACATCCACCAAATAAAAACAATCGTCTCAGTAATTGTTATCATATTATGAGGCCTTTCAGAGTGGAATAAAGTTTTAAAAACAGTCTAATATATCAGCCAGAAATTTTCATGAAAATAATATACGCTTTGAATGGTCACTTAAGAGTTGACAAAATTAAAACAGGCAAAATTAACACAGTAGGGGTTTTATTACCAAATCATAATTATTTTTTTACTTAATTCGTAAAATAAATGATAAATTACAAAAATATTCAAATTAAGTAGACATTTTAATTATTAAATGTTTTATTATATTCTGCTTTAAATTAATATAATCAATACATGTTACAATTAGTAATTAAACCAATGCTTAATTTTAATACAGAATTACATATGTTAATACATGTATAGAACATTGACAACAAATAAAATATGCTATATATGCTTACATAAACTGTCAAAAGCAAATAAATGACAAAGCCTCGAGTCATAAATGTCCAAACTTGTTTAAGTTTGACCACCATCCAAATTGCTTTCACTGAAGTTTAAGAGACAAATAATCAGAAAGTAAATGTAAATGCACCTAAAATCGACTGTTAAACCGAATGTAAAACAATGTTTAGGAACATTTATAAGCTTGTAATACAAGACATTTAGTGTCGGACACTAGTTTTCACACTGTACTCTCCAATTTAGAAGAGAATTACGTACCTCACAGCCCGAAAAACATGTTCATAATTATGTGTCACTTGTGTTTGTTTCTACCATGGCATACCTGAATCTTTTGTAACATTACAAACTTGATTTATTTATTTTAAATATTTTTTAACTATAAATTAATGATAATGATGTCGATAAATGATTTTCATAAAAAAACCCTGACTTTATCTATATTTATGTACGTTTTTTTAGATAACATTAAACATAGTATGTCCTACGCTAGATTAAACTCAAACATGACGATGTTAACTGATTGTGAAACAGTCAATGAATCAGTTAATTAAGTTAATTATTCATTTCGGTAATGAGGTGTCATTATTTTAGTGCATCAATAAATTGACCAGGTGTTAAAGCTAAACTTTGCCAATAAAATTTTACATGCCAATAAAA
This sequence comes from Mya arenaria, assembly GCF_026914265.1. Taxonomy (NCBI): domain Eukaryota; kingdom Metazoa; phylum Mollusca; class Bivalvia; order Myida; family Myidae; genus Mya; species Mya arenaria. The sequence continues at coordinate 35,790,759 of NC_069138.1, read as the reverse complement.
TCATTCAAGCCAATAAAATTATTCAACATTTCATCATCTGTCCTATCAGGCACATTGAGTATTGACGGAAATCTATGTAGTCCAGAAATGTTGTCATTCACAATCGTTAATCGATTGTTTAAGATATTTAATAGGTTGACTAATTTGAAATAAAATGATGACTTATATGGACTATTCTGCCATTGATAAGTTATCTCAGTTTAGCGCAATTTATATTAATGAATTGTCGGATAATCAACCAGTAAACCCCTACCAGCATAATTATAATATATCATTAGAAATATAACAAAATGAAGCATTCCTTCATCATTCATTCATAAAGATTGAACTTATAAATTTATTCAATATATGCGACATTTCAGGAAAAATTTAAAACTAAAAAGTTGGGCAAATATTCATTATTTTATATTTGATAAAATGCAGTAAAAAAAATAAATAATAATTTTAATGTTAATTCCTATAATATGATAATAATCATTGCTGTGTAAATATTGATAAATATATATTAATTGTCATCTGCCTTTCTAATTTCTCAAAAGTTCTTAAAACATTTAATAAATAAAAATAAATTTATCGTGACTGTCATTAAGATTTTTTTCTTTTAAAGTCAAAAATCTAAAAAAAATCCAGATATTACACAAGTATAGAAATACAAAAATAATGAGCTTAACTTAATTCTGATATAAGGGAATTAAGATGTTGGGAAGAAAATGGGGCCTGCTTTCCCTAAATTTTAACTTATACTTTAACCAAGGTCAATTTCTATATAGATAAACATTTAAAAATACGTACACTTAATAAATCAATCTGTAGTTCCTTGGGGGTAACATTTTAACATAAATTACGCAATGTCGAAGAGAACAGACAATAACATTGTACATAAATCATATCTCCCCTTAGATTATAATTAATATTTCTACTGTCAATTCTGACAGGTAGTGTTAAAGTGAGCTTCATAGTCTTTTATGCAACCTTACACTTTTGACACTTTCAAAAAGATTTTGTACGATTAAAATCTGCTTTATCATCCGCGAAATAAAAATAAAAAAAACCTGCCAATTTTCGACTGCTAGGTTTTGAAAAAGATACTCTTGTGTACAAAATGAACCTTTACAACTGGGTATATTATAATGACAATACTTCACTTATGAGCAAAGTTTTTTAATGCATAGGTTTGTTTGAGAAATGAACGTTTTGATAAGATAGGCATCATAATGTCTGGGACAAGAATATCATTATCCGGCAAGTATAAACAATTCCGCTATTCTTTAATCTCAATGCAACTATTAAGCGTACTCTATGAAAAGAATGGTATGCATATTTTACTATTCCCCAAAAGAAATAAAATACCCCTTACCAAAAAAACACAGACACAATATACTAAAATTATAATGATGATATGTATTGGCTATTGCACAAGATTAAATGTATGTGTTAACTTTATTTTTAGAAAATAGTACTGGCATTCCCAAATTTGAAAGCACAGTTTAGCATTGAATCATCAAAGAGTCACAGTAAATGACGGTTTTTGACCACTCAAAATCTTTGACCAAGCGGAATAGCTATTTTATTTAATTACTCAGGGTTTTTCCCTTTATTTCACTGCAAGTTAATGATAATGTACAGTAACTGTCTGCAGAATTGACTTTGATATTCCAGTGATCCAGCAACAACACATGTGCACACACATGTAGAAAACATTCGAGATGATTATCTTGTCAAATCAGGACCCTTATCTCGTATAAACTGTGCCTACAAAGCCCCATGTTTTCCTTTTTCATGGTACTGCAAAAATCAACAAACCACAGAATCCGAAAACACTGGCAAAAAATGCATTCACAAAAATCTTATCATGAAATTCATTTTTTTTCTCAGGGCATAAAAATGTGAATATTCTCACACATATCATAGCCAGAAGGCTGTTGTTCCACAATTCATGTGTGTTTTAATGTCCTGATGATAAAACTGTTCAGCTCAAATACAACATTAAGCAGAATAATAAAATGCAAGTTTCATGTATCAAAGCAGGGACCTACATTTGGCAAAACAATTATCAATTCAATAAAAAGCAATTTCATTTGTTTTAATGATATTTTGTATATTTTAATATTGGTGGTGATAATGATGGCCTGTTTCAATGCCAATAAATGCCGCGAACAAATCAATTTTCATACATGAAAGTCAAAGTCAAAGGAACATGCTAATCTCAGAAGCATTTTTAATGGAATTATCTTATCTCAGATAATTTAATAATAAAACAGTAGCAAGAAGCGAATACCCTGACAATGGCATGATAATTTGCCGAGTCGAGTCAGGCAATAACCTTATAACCCACTGCGTCTTTTGATACTCTGAAAACATGATGACAAAGCCAATGATTTGTCAGTATCTGCATTCTGAGGCAAAAGAGATGACTCAATGTCGCTCTTCTTCCATTGTCTGTTGTAATTGATAACAATGGATCAATACCCACACTATCGGCCCAGTTGATTTTTCTTCTTTCAAGTGACATTGATCTGTCTTAAAATTAAATTAATTGTTCACTGGCAACCCTGAGAAAGGCTTCCTTTCTACAGGATGGCAATCATGATAAAACAGAAGGATTTTTGAATGATAATGTTTTTTTCTTGACCACAAGGCTAGATAGAGATTCTTGGGAGTCACTAGTCATGGTTTCCATGACTCTATTATAGCCTTTTGATGATATGGATTTGTTTTGAATCCCTGGGAGCATTTGAAGCAAATTGGGAGCCCAAGAAGCACGTACAGACTAGAGAACTGCTAGAAATGAAGAAAGGATTGAATCCATTTGTCCAATGAAATTCCAGAGATATTTTGCGCTTGCATAATTACCGTATATTGTACACAAAAAGTAATTACTTTATTGCTTTAGTTCTCTGTACACATGTATGAAATAATCAATGTATCAATATATATGCATCATGATGAAATAGGTTTCGGTAACCAAATTGACTAACAAGATGAATATTATGAATTGATCAATTTAAGCTGGGACCAATAACAAATTTAAAGTCATATAATGTTACAGCTGTATAAAAGTTTTAAGTATATCATGAAAACTGTACACTCAATATGAAATAAATGATATATTCTTGTATGGCCTATAAATGAGGTTTGTTGCCACTAAACCGGGTTTATGTCTAACTTTTTGCTACTGAGCATGTTTCTGTAGCTTTTTGCATACATATTGTGTCAACTGCCTGTTTTTTTTCCCCATGGCCAATGACCAAATCTTATTTTATTTTATCAAATTTTGTTATCCAAAAGGATCCAAAGGGATTTACATTTTTGAAAAACAAATATGAATGTTAATCTGTCCAGTCCGTCCAGTGAAATCGGAAAAATTAGTCTAATTCAAAGGTCGTCCATGATACCAAGCAGGACATAGTAAAAAACAACTAATTTTTAGAAAAAATCATCAACTTTAAACTGTTGTTACAAATAATTATGGGACTATTATTACAGACAAAGAACACCATAGCCTAAAAAAAGAGCTTCCATGAGACTGGACTGACCCATTTGAGTCAAAATCTTATGAATCTTAGTTTGTGTTGGTGTATCCGTTCATTTTCGAAAATTGAACACTTTTCCAAAAAAATGACATCTACTCATAGACTAGATTTACTAGAGACTGGAGTTTTGTGACTCGAGCACAACAAACACGAAAAATACCCACACTGAATTCAACACAACACATACATTACACTATATACTATCGTTGTAAATAAACAGTTTGTTTAAAGAAAATGCATAAATAAATACTAAATATGTATTATAACTTACCTAGGTCGAGAGCATCTGAGTACGAATAAAAAAGTAAACAAATCACTAAAACCGCTTCCCAGCGAATATTTAAGTTCCCTCCTATGAACATTTCCATTCTTTTTAATTATTCACGCATTTTGGAGTAACACTTAGTTATCTTTTACATTTAATCCGTGTTTTTGTTTTAATGAAATAGTAAAATATGATCCAAAATTGACAATTAGGAGCGCACTGAACCACTTTCCATTGACACATCGAACAGCAATGAAGCGTTCCGATTCACACCGCAGGACGAGTTCATTATGACAGAAGGTAGGATATCGTGGTAAGTTGTAAAACGGGGATTGAGGTATTACATTTTCTGCTTTGAGAGAGTACGGGATGTGTTATCTCCCTTAAGAATAAATAAATATTTAAACACGTATAAATTATAATATAATTTACATATAATATACAATGCTTACACCAAGCCGGTAGCTTTAGTCACTACAGCAGATTAGTGCACATTCCATGCAAGGTATTATTTTAACGAAACTGCAAGCAAAATGGACGAAATTTTGATGAATGCTTCAACAATAAAGCACGCGGTTTTAAAAGAGGTTGTATGTAAATGTTTTAGTGATTAAACATATAAATATGCATGCGTAAAATGCTACCAAATTGTGTCAATCACTTATGTTTGATAAGTAAATCTGTAGAATAATATGAACTTTTCTGAAGAATAATTTCTGCGAATCAAGAAATTTATGAAGACAAAATGTGGACGAAACACCATTTTTTGATTTTTTTTTTATAAAAATCTTATTTTTGTCAAGTTTTCTATTCAAATGTACAAATAGATTCTGCATATCATTAACTGACCACGTGTACTAGCTGGGGGCAAACATTGCTGATAAGCCCCTCCAGGTTAATACATTATATAGTACAATATAGTTCAATGGTCTAGTTTACATGATACAACGTAATGGCAGACATCAATGATTTGAGTTATTTAAACAAGTTGATTTATCAGATTATGCAAGGAAATTATCCTCCAGTAATGTAGCAATATATATTCTGTTGGAGCAGGAACATTACTGGATCCTTACAAAATAACTGCAAGTATTAGGGAGTAAATCAAACAGTTTAGCAGTTCATGTTCAGAGAGACTTTTTTGAAAGATTAACAATAAAACTACTAAAAGTGTTTGTGTCAGATATTATCCCAGGGATCATAAAGAAAATTGAGTCAAATTTAAACTATTTTCTGTATTAGTATTTTCATACAGTATATAAACAGAAAACAGTAAAAATAAAAAAAAATCGTAATTTTGGCAGTTTATAGCGATAAACATAAAATAAACAATTAAGACCACAAATTGCTTTGCGTTTCTTGTTAGATGTAAACACCTAGTTCTATGTAATGATTAAAGGCATCAAATTGTCATTCAATAAAGTAAGTTGATTAACAGGAATACTTGAGTCCAGTCTTAAGAAACTTCCTCATTCTCCCTATGACACGCCCAAAATGTATTCCCACGTGTGACAATTTTCTGGACGGTTCATTGCCAGAAAGTTGTTTTTTCCCGGTGAATGAAGGAATCCTAAGTACAGTGCCGGAGTAAGATTATGCGGGCGTTTAATAAAAAAATACAAAATAATAGATTATTGAAATCACTTTGTTGTAACCAGGTTCAAATACCTCAGGTATATTTGATCATGCCACCTCCCTCTCTGGCCAAATAATTAATTGTTTTAAACATTTAGCTAAAATTGGTACCCATGTGTTCCAAATTCGAGGAACTGTTGCCCCAAAAAGTGTTAAGCTATATGATATGTCTTTGTTTGAAAGACCTAATCCAATTTTCATTAGGACAATCAAGGTGACCCTCTGATTCAAAATCAATACATGCAAATGTATAACAAACATAAATTTTGAGTGATTAACCTTTAACTTGTAACTAAATCATGCATTTATGAAAACTATTCATAACTGATAACAAGATTGTAACCGTGTAATTAATATCTGAAAACGCCAGATAAATGATTTGTGAGTGCTGAAAGATTCACTGCGATCTTCTTTTGTCTAATTAGGTAGAAATCCCGTGTTTTCTTCACCTTTCTTTCAAACTCAACTCGGTATCCGTCATAAGAACAATTGTTTTCGACATGTATTTTTTTTTTATACCAAAACATTTATATTAATTCTGGTAAATCTTATTTGGGAGAGAGAGTGCAACTTTAAATACATAGGGTTCTATCTGAGTATATATACACAAAATCACGGGATATACCTGTAAAAGATGTCACCTTGGTGTTGTCTATATTGTCACATGTTACTTAAGAATATTTTTTTTTCTGTATTGTCTGCAACAGCCTACATATGTATTCAATGTGTGTACTCAATGGCTATTTAGGAAATCTGTGCAAAGATATTCCCTTTTCTTTGTTTTGTCTATTTGCACACCCAACAACAAATACACTATTTACCATTTCACAAATTTTACTAACAGAAAACATGTATAAACTGACCATACAAACACCAATGTATTGAATTTACTACTGGGGGCTTATCAGCAGCAGAGCGTTCTTGCCCCCACTAAATAATTCATGAGCTGTTCAGTCAGCCATGGTTTTAGTGAAATTCATCTAAAGTATTATTCACTAATGTGCAGAAATTCCACTAATTCTTCGTTTCTGTTAAAGTTTAAAGCTGTCATGAGACAATTCCTGGTGTTTTTTTTTGTAGCCATACGACTCCCCACGTGCAAATAAAAAAAATGAAATAATTATGGCATCTCAGCGTGCTGTGCTAATTTAATCTGTTAAAAACTGTACTATTTGTGTAATTGTGCAAGGATTCTAATGTTAAGACACATGATACTCAGTTGTCGAAATCTTATCTAATAAGGAACAAAATAACTACATTAATGTTAAAGCTGAATGTTAAAGCTGAATAATTATGCGTGGGCTGTACCGTATCGCTTTCCTCAACTGTTTAAACAATGTTTAATAAACATATCTACATCCAAAAAAATCGATGTACCTAAATGAAATTGTACACATAAACAGAAAAGAAGCTTGAGGCAGTTTCAGTAAAGGATTTTAAGCGTAACTTCAAATATCTTACATCTGTATAAACGTTGCAAATGTCAACACATTGATTGTTTTCTTTCCGCAACTTTATGATTATTTGTAATACTGGCTAAAGTTCAATTCACACAAATATGCAGAAAAATAACACAACGCGTGACCGTTATAAATCAGTCAATTGTAACCACGCCACCCCCCCCCCCTCCCCCAGGTCCGGGGGTATACCGGGGATAGCCGGGGAAATGGGCTGTGATTTTACCTTCCCAGCAGTGCCGGGGGAATGCGGTGGTTGTGTCTTCGCGCCAAATAAAGCGGCGGGGAATGGGCCTTACCTAGGGTCCATGGGGTGCGGGGCCATTTAGCGGAGATTTTACCATCAGTTCGTTCCCGCAGGACGGTGATTTTACCCGGGCTTGGCTGGACCGAAAGTCAGAGTCCCCGCTATTCCCCTGACCTGGGGGGGGGGGGCGTGGTTACAATTGACTGGTGTATTAACATTGCATGCTCTTCGCTTGATTTGTATAATGACCAGACAGTACGGGTTGGACTAACAACGTAGAAGCCCCATTTTTTTCGAAATTCCTTAATGAAGTCCCTTACAACACGATTGAGTTTTAGCTTACTTTTTTCTATAATTTGCGATATGTTTACTTCTCTAATAATTTTAGATTTTAAGAGGTAGTTTTTTATCATAAAAACAATTAACCAACTTGTATTTATCAAGATTGGAGTATTATTTTGGCCAATCTTAATTAGCTACTGAAGCCTGTTAAGCCTAAGAAGTTTTCTAAAAATTGGGCCTGATCCTCGTCGGTTAACTTGGGGAAATACGTTTTATTTTCGTATGCGGTAAACAATGTTAAACGAATGAATTCTTCACTTCTTCGCTAAGCAGTGCTACTGTAGTAAATGTAAAGAGCGTAACACAAACATACATCTACAGAGTCACGAGTGTTCTTGAAATTCGATCACCCTCACCATTATGTATATTGTATTTATAGCCTTTTTTACCTGCGTTCAACTCTTGTGATCAATTTAATTCGGCTTCCGGTTATAAATGTTTATGTTATGTAACTAAAATCGCGCTTATCCGTCAACATTTATAAATGGATGAATTAACCAAGCCTTTCAGGACTATATGTGTTGTTCTTTCTCTCATTGTTTTATGTAAGTGCACAAAGTATGAGCCGAACTGGGCGTCCCTCGATTCCCGGCCTCTCCCGGCCTGGTACGACGACTCCAAGATCGGCATTTTCTTGCACTGGGGCGTCTTCTCCGTGCCAAGCTTCAAATCTGAGTGGTTCTGGAAATACTGGCGGGGTGGGAACCCGGAAATCGTTAAATACATGGACCGGAACTACCGGCCGGACTTCACGTACGCGGACTTCGCCCCGAGCTTCACGGCGGACCTGTTCAATCCAGAGGAATGGGCGGAGATTTTTGAAGCTGCAGGGGCTAGGTAAGTTAGCCATGGTATACATCAAATGCTTTGTTTTTATTTCCCAACACCAAGATGCAGGGCACACGTTAAAGTTGCTATAAGGTGCTTGCCAGGATGGACTCTCTGTCAATGAAGTGCTAAAATCTGCACTTGCAAGGACTGTCACGGGTGATGGAAATTTGGATTGGAGTGCCAACACTGCGGAATGCCTATTGAAGGTTGCTCCAGAAGCCAGGGGCCCGTTTCAAAAATAATTTTAATTGAAAAGTAAAATTTTCTTTATGTCAAATTAGTGTTATATTTATAAATAAATAAATTTGAAAACACACCGGAGGTAGCAAAATCAGTTAACCAGCCAGCTTTGACGTCCCTACATATTTAACATTTTGGACTAACATCCTTTATTGAAATGAACGCTGCCAGTATCCGCACAGTGAGTGGTATCCGTGGTCAGATAAAGAAGGCTGCGAAGACACCCGAGGGAGCCTTCTGGGCCATGTGAACGACCCCCAGGTAAGTTGCCGTGGCTCAGTCAAGGCCACACCTGTTCAGTTTCCTAGCACATGAAGGGCCCAAAAGTTATATTACCATGAAATCAAGCAATCTTATCCCCGTTGTGTGTTTTAAAATATATGTCCATAGATGTACTGAATACAGGATGACAAATGAGCAGAAAAAATGTGCATTTGTTTGTCTTCAAATCACTCTCGATTGACAAAAGATTATATTAATAATTAAATATGAATCCCCTTTAATCCATATACCAACTAAGTGTATGTTAAGTGTTTAATTACGACAGTTTCACGGCCTCTAAACGCCAGCTCCACCACTTTACGGTGGTGCAAAGAAAAAGAGCTGTCGACACTTCCGTGGTGGAGCTGTGCCCTATGTTTACATGAACAAACGTGGGTATGATTTATATTTTATTTGATAATTTCATTTAACGGACATATTTCGAAAATCGTTTGTATTCATTTCAAAAGCGTTCACTTTTTATATTATATTTATATCGACAGCGCCACCACTAGGGCAACAGCGCCACCACTTTTATAAATATGTGCATTTTTCCTTTTTAAGAAATGCTTATCAGTTTTGTTGTGTTCCGGCATAGGTACTATACATAACAGTTATGTTTGTATGCGTGATAATGATCTTACGGGTTGTGTAAGCACCGAAATGTACTTGCTATGCAATCAGATCTCAAAATATGCACAAGTCCCACTCGGTAGAAAAGCTCCTGGCACCACAGTTTGCACAACATTGGAACGAAGTAGAAACCAGCCTACAGTAGAAGTATTCTTACACGGTACCACATTCTCCGATTTTCGAAATATGTCCGTTAAATAAAATTATCAAATAAAATATAAATCATGCCCACGTTTGTTCATGTAAACATAGGGCACAGCTCCACCACGGAAGTGTCGACAGCTCTTTTTCTGTGCACCACCGTAAAGTGGTGGAGCTGGCGTTTAGAGGGCGTGCGTCAGTGCGCATTTCAGTAAAGTTTTGTTATCTATACCTATAGCAAAAGCGATAATCCGGTTTGGCAATAAGTATAATTTAAGTATAATTTGACCTTTAGATCACTGTCCTAGTAGTTTCCCTTTTATACATACAACTGTCCCTCGTAACAGAAATCCATCATTGTTTAGGTCAGAGACCACTAAATAAATTTCCTGTGTTCTTTAGTCAATTGACCAATTTGCATGCAAGATAACACTGATTTCTTGTGCTAAACGACCCCAACAACTTTATGGCCATATATGGGAAGAAAGCTTCACTTGTGTACTAAACATTTAACAACGTTATAAAAAAAAGTTTCTCCTAAGAACACTCAAATTGGTTGAACGTAACCAACACTGTGTATTCGGTAAAATGACAATATCTGCGCGAGGACAAACAAAACGGTGGAAATGTTAGCAATAAAAAGTAGATCAAGTAGATCCAGCATATTCAGCCTGTTTTTGAAACCATGAACCATTCAGCTCCAAAACCTATATATGTGGAAGGTAGCCAACGGTGTGAGATGGTATTACCATGCTTTGATTCGCTGTCATGAGTCAAATAAAAGAAACAACGTAGGCACTTGGTGGTATTTGCCCATTACATTCATTATATGTCACTAAAAACAAGAATTTATCGCTTAGAAAACCTTTATCAAGTAGATTTTGTCTAATGTCTACCGCCGGTAGAGTTCACATGTCTAGTCGATACAAAAACCTGTCAACACAATCATTGACACACTGACTACCGTACAATCCAACATAACTAGCATTTTCCGTTAGCAAGTTGTTTATTTAAGAATTGTTGGCATAGGTAACAATGCTTCTCTAAATCCCTTATTTGTATATTTACTCCACATCAATAGGGGCCATTTTGTGATTCCACCTCAAACATTTCTATTTTTAGGTACGTTGTCCTGACGACCAAGCACCACGAGGGTTTCACCAACTGGCCTTCCAACCACTCATTCAACTGGAACTCAATGGACGTCGGTCCCAAGAGGGACATTGTAGGTAAGGGAAGTATACTGTTTTATTTTCAGAAGTTAGATTAGTGCTTAAAAATGAGAGACCTTTTTGGTTTCGACATGTATACATGTGCATTTACTTCTTTTCTTAATAAGTCTGGCATATTTGAACACCAACTTCCGTATTCGGCTAATGTCTGTTTGCGATTGGATTGCTGTCATAGATTTGAAATAGTATATAGAAGCAAAACTAGGATATAGATAGTTCCCAGTCTAAATTTGTATATTAATTTACAGGCGAGCTGTCGACGGCCATACGCAAGAATACGGACATACATTTCGGCGTGTATCACTCGATGTTTGAATGGTTTAACCCAATGTTTTTGAATGACCAGAAAAACGGCTTCCAAACACGCAATTTTCCACAGGTAATAAACTCTTTTCAGTATTTTCCCCCAAAACTTACTCTCCTGTCGCGATTCCTGCGATGGACCCGGGCCCGGAGATACTCCAAATGCTTATTTTTACACAAATGAACCGCAATACGATACTCACAATTTGGAATGCATGTTAAGAAATTCGATCACATTCGCTTTGTTTGTATTTTACGTAATAGTTAGATGACATGGAGTATTTTTTTAGTGAATAAGAATGGGCGGAGTCAGCGTAGCGAACGAGTCCGGCTTCTTAATCATTAAGAAATTACTTCAGGTCATCTAACTGACTTAGAATACAACCACATTGGCTGATACATTGATAGCGCAAAATCTGACGCAGGGAGTGTGTACCGGATGAGTGGAAGTAGGCTGACCTTTAAACACCCGCGAAAGGTGAAATTCTTAAAGGAACTGTTCACTAGATTGGCACCAAAAAAAGGTTCGAACCGGTGTCGCCAAAATTGCAGTCCAGCGTTGTATCCACTGAGCTACGAAGTCTTACTCTTAACGGGTGATATAATTAAGCTATGGACCTAACTCGGTAATATTACGTGATAACATCGACTAGCCAATCACGCATAAGGAATTAATTCTACTAGGTAGACCTACCAAGTAATCTTTTTTTATTGAAAACAAATATGAAAACACTGCGAAAAATGATTTAATTGTAAGCTAGGCAGTACTTTAGTTAGTAAGTTTCAATGCATTGTAAACAGTGTTACCAAGATTAAGTCGGTTTTCGACAATTTTCTTTTTTTTCTCGCTATTTCATCATATAGAGTACAGTCCCTTTAATGACTAAGTCTATGCAATTGCATTGGCTTAACATGTAGGTTGTGTTCTTATAACCGTTGAGACGCGTTCTGTTTTTATCGTTGCTATAACAATGATGTACGTATGTTCGTGCAACCGTTAAGCCTTTACTTGCCTGTATAATCAAAGCTTCTAATTTGCAACACGTTTACTTTGAAATATATAGAAATCATTATTCATATGAAAGCTTTAGAATTAAATGTAAACAAAGGTTGTCCGATTAACGCAGTGGTTAGCGCATTCGCTTCTTACCAACGCGAGACGGGCTCGATTCACGGCCTGGGCGCATGCATGTGAGTTTGGTAAGTGGTTACCCAGTCGTACAAGTTGGTTTTCCCCGGTAACTCCGATTTCCCCCCAGAACACAAGTCCACACTCTCGCACAGCATCGTACGAACGAGAGTGACTTAGTATAACTTTGCATAACTTTCTTCAAAACTATATAATGTTTAAACTACAAGGAAAAAATAAGCAGCCGTAGACATTTTGCAGACAAAGGCTATCCCTGAGCTATATGAGTTAGTAAACAACTACCGGCCAGACGTGATATGGTCGGATGGTTCGTGGTTGGCGGCGGACACATACTGGCAGTCCCCAGAGTTCCTGGCCTGGCTTTATAACGATAGGTAGGCGCTTCATTTTCCTTCTAGTGGTCTGTGATTGGTCAAGGCCGTTCTTGTTGCCCCGGTCTAGAATTATACAGTACCTAAATCATATGCTTTTTATGTTTTATCATTAAAGTCAAATGAGACTAACATGATAATGCATCCGAAAAATATAAATAAATGTTTTTGTGCTTCAACCTATATTTTTGCCCCTATTTTGTTGGTTAATCTTCTCATTGATGTCAGATTGCTATAAACCAACCTGCATTATGAAGTATGTGTACTGTAATGTTTGCAACCCAGTGGTATTCAATAACCAAAAAGATATACATGTATAGTAGTGGGCGAAAATGAAACTATTACAAAATTAATTATTCATGATTTAATACGAGAATTTCCTGGCCAAATTGCACACGGTACACAACGAATCATACGGGGTAATGGTGTATCGGGGATATGCAGTTGGTTCATCTTTTGTTTCATGAATGCTATGAACCAACCTGCATGATTAAATAGCTGTTCTGTATTGTTTGCAGCCCCGTAAAGGACACGGTGGTTGTCAACGACCGGTGGGGAAACAACACCAACTGTAAACATGGTGGCTTCCTCTCCTGTTCCGACAGGTACAACCCGGGTACGTGACGCTGCTGTTGTTGTTATAATTATTGATGGTGATGATTGTGGCTATGTTACTTCTTAATGGCGATAATGATTGATCCAAAACGAGATTAATTACGCATAACATCGCACCACTTCTTCTTTCTTTAACTGTATATTTGAAAAGAGTATAGTTAAAACTAGAAGTTATAATCCATATTATTACAAGATTATTAGACCTTATATATTAGAACGGCGACATTTTGCGGGGACTATTTGACGTTGACTTAAAATTACTGCGTAAAATGACAAAGACGTCAGTAAACACATACGCACGCGATATTTTATAGAATACCTAAAAGCAGTATCGTGCATGAGTATTGTCACTATTTGCTAAATATAAAGGTTCAGGCATGCCAAAAACGTATTATTTACACATATGCGTGGATCGAAAATCCGACCCAAAACTTTCTGGGATACCGGTGAAAGATACTTTATTCCCCAACACTATACTGTGTATTGCTCTTGTTTATGACAGGCAAGCTACAGAAGAGAAAGTGGGAGAACGCGTTCAACATCGACAAGCACTCTTGGGGTCACCGGCGGGATGCGGTCCTTTCTCAGCTAATGACTATGGAGGAGATAATGGCACAACTCGTCTCCACAATCAGGTAGGTCACGGACGGGGGATGGGGCCTCCAGCAAGAGGCGGAGCTCTCTCAGATTCTCTACATGGAGGAGATAATGTTATAACTAATCTCCAAAATCAGATAGGTCACGTACGAGGGAGGGGGCCTCCGGCCAGAGGCGGACCTCTCTAAGATTCTCTACATGGAGGAGATAATGTTATAACTAATCTCCACGATCAGGTATGTCCCGGACGAGGGGGGGGGGGGGTCACAAGCAAGGGACTGACCTCTCCCAGGTTCTCTCGATGATTAAGATAATGGGACACCACTCAGGTAGGTCCGGGCCGGGACGGGGGGGGGGGGGTCCACCTGCGTAATGTGATCGTCTCATAGCTACTCCCTGTGAATGGGATAATAGCACATCTCGCCTTCACAACCAGGTTAGTCCAGGACGCGGGAGGGTGCCGCCGGGGAGATGCGGTCCTTTCTTAGCTACTCTTCATGGAGGAGGAAGTGGCTAAGCTCGACTCTACAAAGAGGATGGTTACGAATGAGGGAGGGGACCACCTGTGTGATGTGTTTCTCTCCTAGCTACTCTCCATGGAGGAGATTATAGCACAGCTCGTCTCCACAATCAGGTAGGTCCGGTGCTATGCTGGGGGCCCAGTTGCGAGGGGGAACCTCCCGGAGTTCCGTCCATTTAGAAGATGATGAAACAACTTGTCTCCACAATCAGGTAGGTATTGGACGGGGGAGAGGGCACCGGCGATGTGCGGACCTCTTGGCTACCGTGTGGTAATGGCTTTGTCAGCTGTTTGAAGTATTGTTAAATTGTAACCTGTTAAATATTTTTTGAGTGTCATTTAAAGCTAATGTAATTCTTTAGATGGGCACTTCATTCCAGCATCAGTAATAATTAGTAGTTTTAAAACGTTGAATATTGATTTTAGATTTCAAAATAATATCAATTACCATGTACGGTCCCTGGATCAGTATTTACTTACGTAAAGTGAATTCATTTATTTCTAAGAATATCTTTAATGTATTTATTTTTTAATATAATGTTTTTGAAGAATTGTTAAACACAGCATTAACAACATATATGACCAGTTTAACCATTATTATTTCTCTAATAACAATAGTCATTACTAAAAAGATTTGCAATTTAAGTCTAAAGACTATGGCGCCTGAACTTAAGTTACAACTTACAACTCGTTTCTAGTACACAAGTTGCAGGTGTTTTCTGTAACAAATGAAGGACATTTCATAATAGACTGACCAAGAACTTCACTTATTCAATAATTCCCATCCCCAGTTGCGGCGGGAACGTTCTCATCAACGTTGGTCCCACAAAGGACGGCCGAATCGTGCCCATATTCGAGGAACGTTTGCGTGACCTTGGCGCCTGGCTCAAACTCAACGGAGAGGCTATTTATAGCACACGGCCATGGACCTACCAGAATGACACCGTTACCCCGCATGTCTGGTGAGAGAATTTGCATTTTGTTTTCCAAGCAAGACAACATTGTCCTAATCCTGTTGATCAAAAGCAGTACATAGATTCTATTTCCCTGTTGTTGATAGAACTAGACAATAAATGAATAATCCTGTTTGTAGTACCCACTGGCACCGGCTTTTTAAACTCATTTTTTTTAATAAAAAAGAAGTTTTATAAGCCCTAACTTAAATTAACAATGTCAAAAAATGTGAAAAAATATTGATAAATATTTCTATTTCACAATTATGCACTTTGTACTATTTTCACTTTTCTGGAAAGGTACACTTCCAAGAAGTCATCCCAGGGCGGCCTTGCCGTGTACGCCATTTTGCTGCGGTGGCCAGACCCCGGAAGCTTCTTCCTTGGCAGCCCAACCCCCACGAGTAGCACGCGCGTTACGTTGCTAGGATACGAGGGCCCACTCACTTGGTCTCAGGCGAGCACCTCTCAGGGAATAAATGTGGCAGTTCCCCTCATACCGTTCAATGTGATGCCATGCAAATATGCATGGGTTTTGAAGTTCGAAAATTTGGCATAACTCTTTATTCATATTTGACTGAATGTTTAGTTCCTCGCCATATTCCATATCGTCCTTGAATTTGATTAATATAAAAGCAACACACTTAATAAATTACACGTGTTTGCTGTATATCGTCACTGTTTTATTTAATGCTGTTATATTATATGGTCGTTTTTTACACTTTGTTACAGCAAACGTTGTTTTTGTTTATACCTATGAATAAAGGGCTACGTTACTGATTGCATTCGACCTGCTTGACGTTTCTTATTAACATTCTGTCTGAAAAGAGTCGACATACAAGTTATCTTTGTTCAAATGTGTGTTCACTAACCTGTAAAATATAAACATTTCAAAGTCAACAACTTTCGCTGCAATGTTGACAAAAAATGCTTCAGTTATGAAATGTGTTCATATCTTGCATAAATCCTTCGGAAATATCTGTCTTCTATAGTGGACTATAAGGTCTGCGACTATAACCTGGAATATCTTAGATCGAATCCTACAGCCGGCGATATTAATATCCAATTTGTTTTTTATAATTTCGTTTTTATCGTCATATTTTTATAGAATGTACTTATCGTCTTGAAAGGATTTTCATATATATATTTATTTGATTTTTGGTAGTTTATTAGCCGTCAAGTTTCATAACCGATGAAAAGAAAGATAATAATCGTACATATAATTATGTACAAAACACCGCGATTCGCCTCCCTTTGAATTAGTTACCGGTCATTAAAATCTAGGCCCGGGGCAAAAAAAACCAACAACGTTAGATTGCATCAGAAAATAGTTTTAATATTAAATATCCTTAAACACTCTATGTTAGTAGGGACGAGCAGAGTGGCGCAGTGGAAGCGTGCTGGGCCCATAACCCAGAGGTCCGTGGATCGAAACCACGCTCTGCTAGAATTTTTGCACGTATTAAAGGGAGTCGTTCATGTTTTTGGACAAAAAAATGGTTCATCTGAAAACACAAAATTATAATCATTTTACGCTTTGATGCCGAAATTGCAAAAAAAAGATACAACGGAAGCATAAAAAACCCGGATGTAGTGAGAAGCGACCCCTCGCCGGTACAGTCAAGAAAAAATAGAAAACTGATGCCTTCATATCCCAAAGAATGTCGTTATATATAAAATATGACGATCAAAACAAAACGGGATATCTTTATCTATTTTTATAGAATTAATTCATCGTTTTGATATGTTTTTGTTTTTCATTTTTATATGTGTTTGACAACTTCAAAACTAGAGATTATGATGGGCCTTTAAAAAATATTTCCAGTTAAACCCATGCTACGAATTTTTCCATGCTTGATTTCTATTCTATTTTCACTATAATCTATTGTGTATTATTGAATGAAAATAAAAATATGATTGTTATTATTTGCTTTATATGTAGTTTTTTTAAGCCGTCAAGTATTAGCTGACAGAGTTACATAACGGTGAAAAGAAAGGTAATAATCGTCCATATAATTTTGTACAAAACACCGATTTGCCTCCCTTTGAAATAGTTTCTGGTCATTGAAATCTAGGCCCGGGGCCAAAAATGAAGATTGCATCAGAAAATTATTTTAATATTAAATATTATTTGACACATATTGGTATGAAAAGCAGAGTGGCGCAGTGGAAGCGTGCTGGGCCCATAACCCAGAGGTCCGTGGATCGAAACCACGCTCTGCTAGTTTTTTTTATGATCTATACTTGCACCAAAACTCTTTGTCCACTGTAATGCATCTGTTCACTAATGCTATAACCATTTCCTCATTGATACCAAAGTTGCAGAAAGAAATATTTTTTGAAGAATTAAGAATAGCAGAGCTGTTTTCCTTATTAGAAACGCCACTGTGCTTTTGTAATATCGTTGTTCGTTGATGAATTGTTAGTTCATTTTAATTTCTGATGCAAATTGTTGCAACATTTAGCCCAAAACATAGTGTAAAGGACAAACATGTATATAGGGGCTGTGCTTTACAGTTGTTTCTTCCTGTACTTCTTCATATTCCGTCTTGATTGCATGTTACTTTATATATCTAGATCATAAAAAGCATCGGGGCAAAAATCTAGCAGAGCGTGGTTTCGATCCACGGACCTCTGGGTTATGGGCCCAGCACGCTTCCACTGCGCCACTCTGCTCGCTATAAGTACATGGCTTTAACCAATTCAAAAATAAATATTCAAATTTTGCAGTATATTACCATGTTTGGCCGAGTGTGCATTTTTAAATATTGCCAAAATAAATTTCAAAGGCAGGATATTCTCGTTCACCAGAGTGATGATGCTATGCATACTAGTGTTTGAAAATCGCACTCCATTTGCTATCGATAATCGAATCGAATCGGACCAAGATTTCGATTTACTATCGGACAATAATCGAAAGTTCATAATATCAGTAAGGAATACATTCTTTATACATATTATCATTGTGATCATTTAAATGGTTAAACCTGGAATCAGTACGTGTAATGCTATTGTCATGCATTTTGCAACAGAACGTAAATTTCCATAACCTTTTTCTGCCTTTAATTACTTAACGAAAAAAACCCATAAGAACACAACACATATACTTAATAATTGCACATCAATTGCAAAATCATGCACACCACATCATGTAAGTTATCTCAGCATTTCATCCATGTAAAAGCATATTAAATATTTGTGATCCAGCTTAACATCCAATAACCTGTTATATTGAACATTTCATTAGAATAACTTAATTTCATAAAACTTTAAAAAAAAAAGAGTAAACTAGTTAATTACAAACGATACCAAAAAAGGTTTCAAAAACAGAATGCATCGAGCCGGGATTCCCGGTATTTTCAGGTAAGACCGGACTCACTACACCATTGAGACAGGTTATTGAAGAAGGTCTTATGAAACATATAAACAATTGAAACAATTTGTAACTTTGGGAGAGTTTGTAAGTTTTTAAGCAAACTGTTTACATTCACCGCATTGCTGTAAGAGAGTGACCTTCCTTGTTAAATTGAACACAACGAGAATTTTATAATACCGGAAAGAAAATATTGACATTTACTCGACTTTTACCACAAAAAAATACGAAGTTACCGGATGTAACATAAGCGACATCGATGTTGGACACCCACTATCGATTGTCGCCGACATAGCATTGTCAGCGACGATTTATCGATTATACTCGATAATCGTTTCATCACTAATGCATACCACATGAAGGACAGACGAATATCTGCATTGGGAGTTAAAACGCAGTTATATCCTTTCTTTTATTAAATTTCTTGCAACCGAAACGAAATGCAGGCATTATTTTACCGAACTAGAACAACAACTGCTCTAAATATGTGCAGTTGATAAAAGTGAGTCTTATGTTGTTATAAAAATATACCCTGTACATGGTGGATCTTCTTGACATTGCTGCAAGTATGTAGCAAAGCGTGGTTTCGATCAAAGCACATCTGGCCATGATATTGGGGCCAGCAAACTCCAGGTATTTTCAGCCATTTTTCGAACAAATGAAATCTGTACATTGAGAGTTGTCTTATATAACTAAATTGAAGGCATTGCGACCAAAATCAGCTGATTCTGAGACAATATAGATCAATAGAAAAAAATAGAAATGTTAAAACTGTCAATCTGTGAAAGTGCAGCTTTAACTTGCGCGGCCAGCTACGCTAAAGAAGATTTTCTGAAATTGAGACCTGATGCTCGTCGGTTAATGGGGCAAATACTTCGTTCTCGTATGAGGTAAACAATGTTAAACGAATGAATTCTTCATTCCTTCGCTTAGTAGTGCTACTGTGGTTAAAGGCCCACACTAAAATTTCAATACATTACTACATGTATGTTTTACTCATTTGACTTTTATAAATGATTCAAACAAAACAAACACACATGATTTCAGTACAGATGAAAAGATATTAGTGATATTTTTCAAATGGGAAATTCCACTAATTAAAAAGATCCATTTATAAACCATGCTATTTTTTAAATGAACCTTAACCATATCCTTGTTTTGTTTTTATCATTAAAGTAAAACGAGTTAAACATGATCATGCATTAAAGTTATTAGTTTACATATATTGCATCAACCTACATTGTCCGCCTTTAAAGCTGCGCTCTCACAGACTGAACGTTTTTCCAACTTTTTTTTATTTTTTGTCTTAGAATGAACAACTTTTTGCGTAAATATCTGTAAACCAGTGATATAAGACTGCTGACAAAAAGTCAGATCGCAGATTTTCATATTTCAATTCCAAAATTTATGTTTTATGGCTTAAACTGTTACTAACGGTAATAGCGGTTTAAGAAAAATGCTAAAAACATCAAATTTGGAACGGAAATATGGCAATCTGCGATCTGATATTTTGTCAACAGTCTTTTTACACTGGTTTGCAGATATCAAAGCAAAAATTTGCTCGTTCCAAGGCAAAAAATGAAAAAGTTGTCAAAACGTTCAATCTGTGAGAGTGCAGCTTTACGGATGACATTTACGCAACTTGAGAATGAGCCATTTTAAAATGCTAAGAGCGTAACGCAATAATAGAGTCACGAGTGTCTTGAAATCCGATCGCCCTTAACAGTACATTGTATTTATAGCATTCTTTACCTGCGTTCAACTTTCATGATCAATTGAATTTAACTTCCGTTTGTAAATGTTTATGATTGACAAGTTTACATGTAATTAAAATCGTGATTATCTGTCAACATATGTGAAAATGGAGGAATTAACCAAGACTTTCATCAGGACTATATGTGTTGTTCTTTCTCTCATAGTTTTATGTAAGTGCACAAAATATGAGCCGAACTGGGCGTCCCTAGATTCCCGGCCTCTCCCGGCCTGGTACGACGACTCTAAGATCGGCATTTTCTTGCACTGGGGCGTCTTCTCCGTGCCAAGCTTCAAGTCTGAGTGGTTCTGGAAATACTGGCGGGGTGGGAACCCGGAAATCGTTAAATACATGGACCGGAACTACCGGCCGGACTTCACGTACGCAGACTTCGCCCCGAGCTTCACGGCGGACCTGTTCAACCCAGAGGAATGGGCGGAGGTTTTTAAAGCTGCGGGGGCTAGGTCAGTTGATATGGTATATCGTATCAATTAATTGTTTACTTTCTTAAACTGCCAAATTTGTAGGAACCCGAATATAGTACTTGCCGGGATCGACTTTCTTTGAAGGAAGTGCTTAAGTCTGCACCTGTAATGCACCAGTCTATTGTAACCACGGCCCCCCAGGTCCGGGGAATAGCGGGGACTTTGACTTTGGCACTGCGGGGCCACCTGGAAGGTAAAACACGGCCCATTTCCCCTGCTATCACCGGTATACCCCGGACATGGGGGGGGGGGGGGGGGCGTGGTTACAATTGACTGGTGCATAAGGATGCTGGAATTTTGAAATGTTTGTAGTGCCAACACTGCTATATTGAGGTTGCTTCAGGGGCCAGTTACGATTTAAGTCGTAACGTGAGAAAATCTTAGTTTCCTATGAATGAAAAAAAATGAACAAACCCTTTGTAACCTAAAATTGTAGCTGTCATAATTAACTAATTTTAATTCCCACCGGTAGGCCAGACACATTAATCTTGTGTAAAATTGTTAATATATTGTTGACATATTTCTGTTTCCGTTATTTCATTTATTTATTTACGCTGTTATGAATCAATCCGCATCCTGTTTATTATGTAATTAGTATACTTTATTATACCTTATCACATGTACGTATGTGCTAAGTGTACCAATAAACTTGTTAAACTGGATGGACTGAATACATAATGACTAAGCAGAATAACGTGTAACCTTAAAATCATAATACTATAAACATAAATCCATTTTTGTTCAGAGTCGTGTATTACCAATTTAATATGTGTTTGATATCACATTACAACAATGTGTGCCAATATATATTTCAGTCAAGTTATATGATCTAACAAGGCAAAACCCATACCGGTTTAACAATTAGTATTATGTAACCTTATGCTAGTAGTTTCCCTTCTAAACACTTCATATAAAGTTACAAGTTACTTCCCCTTTTTATAAAAATCCATTATTGTTTACATTCACTATGTGTCACTAGGAAATAAGAATTTATCGATAAGAATACCTTTATCAAGTATATCTGATAAATCTTATAAAACGGAGTAATCCTCATAATCAGAGTGTTCATAATAATAGCTAACATTATGAAAAATACCAAGATTATTATGAATACAAATGTCTAGCTATCATACAGTATCTGGATGATCTAGAAAGTGAAACTTTCGGCTGAATAGTTTTGGTTTAATCATATTCACTAGGTAATTGGAGGAATATAATACTTAAAGTGAAAATGGGATCTCACACCTTTGGATATTTTGTTTCAATACTGACGATTGTCCTAACAAGTAACTGTTCTTATTGTGTCAAATATGAGCCAAACTGGGACTCTCTTGACTCACGACCTTTACCGACATGGTACGATGAAGGAAAAATAGGGATTTTTTTACACTGGGGGATTTTCTCGGTCCCAAGTTTCGGCTCTGAGTGGTTCTGGATAAGCTGGGAGCAGGGTAGCAAGAAAATCGAGGCATACATGAAGAAGAACTATAAGCCGGATTTTACCTATCAGGATTTTGCCCCGGACTTCACTGTTGACTTATTTAACCCTAACGACTGGGCAGATTTGTTCCAAGATGCGGGTGCAAAGTAAGTGAAACCAATAGTAATCAGACGATACAAAAGCCTGTCCACATAATCATTGGTACCCATCCCATACAATCCAACCCACCCAGCATTTCCCGTTACATTTATGTATTTACTCCATGTTGTTTGAGGCCATTTTTCATTAGCAACACGCCCGACTCCACCTTTAACGTGTCCATTTTTAGGTACGTTGTCTTGACGACCAAACACCACGAGGGTTTCACCAACTGGCCGTCCAACCACTCATTCAGCTGGAACGCCATGGACGTCGGGCCCAAGAGGGACCTTGTAGGTAAGGGAAATATGTTTTTTTGTTGTCACCAGTTAGACTTGTGCTTTGAAGTATGAGACTTTGTGTTCTAAGTTTTGCCTTGTATATGCATTTATTTCTTTTCTTATTAAGTCTGGCTCATCTTAACACCAATTCTTGTATTCAGTTCATGCCTTTTAGCGCTTGAATTACTGTGACGATATCATATTAGAGTTATAAGCCAGAATGCGATCCTGTTTAAAAAAGTACATGGAAGCAAAACCAGTCTATATTTGTATATGATTTACAGGCGAGCTGTCGACGGCCATACGCAAGAAGACAGACATACATTTCGGCGTGTATCACTCGATGTTTGAATGGTTTAACCCAGTGTTCTTAAATGACCAGAAAAACGGATTTCATACACGTAACTTTCCACAGGTAATACATTCTTTTCAATATTCCCCTTAATCGCTGAACACTACTTTCATATCGCTATTCCTCTGAAGAACATGTATACACTACACAACCTTTCAATTGCAAATTATTCCGATTACCACAAACACGAGTCCGGTGATTGGCCATTTTTCAAAGTGAATGTGATGTCGATGAAACCAATGACATCATTAATGCCGTAACTATTCACACAGCCAATTTATACAACGCATAAATGTCTTTGAAGCGTTAGTTTTCAAAGTTTTAGTCAGATTATTCCTTTATTTGTTTGCAGATAGTTGGTGTACAAATAAACATTGAATATTTTCGAATGTCGTCTTGCGGCCGACCTGGTTATGGTCAGGACTAGTATAATTCTTCAGAATTCACAATTTGATGTTATACTTTACAGTAAATGCATGTAAAGGTGTTCGCTTTGTTTCCGTTTTACTAACCGTTGCCACGCGTTTTTTTCTTTATCGTTGCATTTTTTTGCTAAACTTGTGTTTTTGTAACTGTTTAGATTAAACTTGCCTGCCTTATCAAAGCTTACAATTTAGAACATTCTTACTTTAAAATAGTTCTTGTTTATAATAAATGATTCATGTGGCAGTTTTGGAATTAACAGTTAACTAGGCAACCGTAGACATTTTGTAGAGCAAGGCTATCCCTGAGCTGTATGAGTTAGTGAACAACTACCAGCCTGACGTGATTTGGTCGGATGGTGCGGTGGGAGCGGACACGTACTGGAAGTCTCCGGAGTTCCTTGCCTGGCTTTATAACGATAGGTAGGCGCTTCCTGTATTCCCCTAGTTAAACACCATCACCTCTGAGTGTGGGTCAAGGTTATTCCAGAGCTGTATGAGGTTGTGAGCACGTACAGACCGGATGTTATATGGTCAGACGACCGGATGTTATATGGTCAGACGACCGGATGTTATATGGTCAGACAGTTACCCGGTCTTCACTCATACGAGGGTTCTACCGAGTTTCTCGCATGTTTTGACAATGAAAGGTTTTCATAAACAAAAACAAAACATACATACAGGGGCGTAGCTAGCCCTCTTTTCATGTGGATTCATAATTGTGCTAGAGGGGTCCGGTGCATGCTCCCTCGATTTTTTTTTAAAACCATGGTGCATTCTGGGCGTTCTGAGGTGCTTTTTTTGTCAGAATCACGTGGATTCAGCCGAGAACTCACGTATAGGCAGCTACACGCCTGACATGTATATTACTGGCCGAAAATGAAACTGCTGATTACGAAATTAATTACTAGTATTCATGATAACGAGATTTACCTAGCCAAATCGCACACGGCACACAACGAATCATAGGGTGGTAGTGTATTGGGGATATGCAGTACAACTGTTGGTTCATCTTTTGTTTCATGAATGCTCTGAACATACCTGTTTGCAGCCCAGTGAAGGACACGGTGGTTGTTAACGACCGGTGGGGAAACAACACCAGCTGTAAACATGGTGGCTTCCTCTCCTGTTCCGACAGGTACAACCCAGGTATGTGCTGTTGTTGTTGTTGTTGTTATTATTGTCGATGGTGCTGATGGTGGTGGTGTTACTGCTTGATGGCGGTGATGATTGCACCCATCACGCGTTACATCGCGCCACTTCTTACTTCTTTTACTGTATGTTTCAAAGGGTACAGTCAAACAAGATTACTTCTAGACCTTAGAAAGGCGAATTTCTCGGGGACTATTTGACGTTAACTTCAAATTAATGCGCATCATGGCGTTGATGTCAGTACACAAATAAGCACGTGCTATTTCATTAAAAACCTGAAAGAATAAGTTTTAGTATTATCAATTTTTACTAAAACAAATGATTAAGCTATGCAAAAAAAACGTATTATTTACGCCTATGCGAGGTGAATTGAAAATCCGCCACAAAGCTTCCCCGTTACACCGGTCATGCAGCGTCAGAGTCCCGCATACCGGTGCAAGATACTGTATTCTCCCACACTAGATTGTGTATTGCTCTTGTAAATGACAGGCAAGCTACAAAAGAGAAAGTGGGAGAATGCGTTCACGATCGACATGAACTCGTGGGGCCACCGGCGGGATGCGGTCCTCTCTCAGCTACTGACTATGGAGGAGATAATGGCACAACTCGTCTCCACAATCAGGTAGGTCCCAGCCAGACGGGGGAGTGGGGCACCGGCGAGGGGCGGACGTCTCTTAGTTTTTTTCCATGGGTGAGATGACGGCACAACTCGTCTCCTCAATCAGAAAGATCCCGGACGGGGGAGGGGACCACCGGCAAAGGGATTGACGTCTCTTAGCTTTTTGACAAAAGTGTTCAAATAATTGCTTACATGGCATTTGTCACATATATAGCCAGTTCAACCATTATTAACCAAAGTTTGCAATTTGAGTCTTGTGACTATGGCGCCTGAACTATAGTTTCAATTCGTTTCTAGTACCCTTGGTTGCACGTTGTTTTCTGTTGCAAATAAAGGACATTTTATATCAAGAACTACACTTATTCAATATTTTCTGTCCCCAGTTGCGGCGGGAACGTTCTCATCAACGTAGGTCCCACAAAGGACGGCCGAATCGTGCCCATATTCGAGGAACGTCTGCGTGACCTTGGCGCCTGGCTCAAACTCAACGGAGAGGCTATTTATAGCACACGACCTTGGACCTACCAGAATGACACTGTTACCCCGCATGTCTGGTAAGACTTTAGAGAATCACATTTTGATTTCCAAGCAAGACAGCATTGTCATAATCCTGTCGATCCAAAGCAGTACATATACTCTGTTACCCTGTTGCTTATGGTTTCTAATAACAGATAAATATTGATTTGACATGAACATCTAAGTGACTAATATGAAATGCTGGTTTAAGCTACGGCCAAATTTCTTTCGGTAGAACATGTGTGTGATTGTTTACCTGTTCCTCTTCTGGACAGGTACACTGCCAAGAAGTCATCGCAGGGCGGTCTTTCCGTGTACGCCACCTTGCTGCGGTGGCCAGACCCCGGAAACCTCTTCCTGGGCAGCCCAACCCCCACGAGTAGCACGCGCGTCACGTTGCTAGGATACGAGGGCAAGCTCAATTGGTCTCAGGCGAGCACCGCTCAGGGAATTAATGTGAACATTCCGCTCATACCGTTCAATAGGATGCCATGTAAATATGCATGGGTTTTGAAGTTTGACAATTTGGCATAACACTATACTTATACTGGACTTTATGTTTAGTTCCTCGTAATTCCTTATCATAAGACATAATTATAATGAATTATACATGTTTGCTGTACTTCGTCGCTGTTTCATTAATGCATTTAAATGATGAGAGTTGTTTTACCATTTTGTAAACAGAACGAATGTTACAGCAAACAATCTTTAAAGTGTATTTGTTTATAATTACGAATAAAACATAGAATACTGTTCGCATTAGGCCTGTTGAATGCTTCTTTATATTAACACATTCTGTCTGATAACGAAACGTGTCCACGTGTACAAGATATCTTTGTTCAAATTGTGTATTCAGTACTCTGTTAAGCATAAACATTTGAATGTTTCGCTGCAATGTTGACAAATAATGCCACAGTTATAAAATTTGTTTATATTTTGCATAAAACCTTCGGAAAGTATCTGATTTTGACAGTGGATATGTTAACCGACTATAGACATGGAGCACCTAAGATCGAATCCTGCAGCGGCATATATAAAAAGATATTCCCATTTTTTTTCAAAATATTTTTATAGAATTAACTCATCGTCTTGATATGTTTGTTCTTTTTGCATTTTTTATGTATACATGTATTTGATTACATCAAAACTGGAGATTATGAAGATTTACGAAAGCTTTCCTATTATGTCTATACTGTGATTTTCCCGTGCTTGTTTGTTTTATATATTCACTATAATCTATTTTGTATTATTGAATAAATATAGACATATTGTTAGTATTTGCTTCGTTTGTACTAGTTTTATTAGCCTGGACGATATTGCCTGGCATACATACCGGTGATAGGAAAGGTAATAATTGTACACATGATTATTTACGTCTATACAAAACACGATTCGCCTCCCTTTGAAATAGTTTCTGGCCATTGGAATCTATGCCTGGGGCCAAAAATGGAGATTGCATCAGAAAAATGTTTAAATGTATTAATATTAAATTATCTTTGACACACTCAGTTATTATGACGAGCAGAGTGGCGCAGTGGAAGCGTGCTGGGCCCATAACCCAGAGGTCCGTGGATCGAAACCACGCTCTGCTAGATTTTTTGCACCTATGCTTGTTATGATCTATATAAAGTTACACAGCAGCACATGATAAATATTAAAGGGACCCATGTTTAACCAAAAATCTTTGTCCACTGTAATGTATCTTAAAACACTATTATTGCACTTATTTTACTCTTTACTATTTTTCGATACCAAAATTGCAGAAAATAATGGTCATTTTTTGAAAATTTAAGAATAGCAGGAATGCTTTTGCAACGCCACTCTGCTAATTGTACTATCTCTATTCGTTGATGAATTGTTAATTCATTTAAATTTCAGATGTAAAATGTTGGAGGGCATAGATAAAATTACCAAAAATTGGATCTAGTGGCTATACTTTATAGTGGTTTTCTTTCTATATTGTGTTCATATTTTTGCTTATTTTCATTATGTTGCTATATTTAGGTGGACAATACTCAACTCTTAAACACAGTCTTGCTTTCATTATTTCTTGATATTGTTCGCGTGTTCATTTGTATATCTAAATCATAAATAGCATCAGTGTAAAATTCTAGCAGAGCGTGGTTTCGATCCACGGACCTCTGGGTTATGGGCCCAGCACGCTTCCACTGCGCCACTCTGCTCGTTTTACTTCACATTAACATTATTTGCTTTAAATTTCTGATGCAATATAAAGCAATTTCTTGCCCAGGGCATAGTTTTAAATAGCCAAAATCATTTTCAGGGGAACGAAAGACGGTTTTCTGTGTGAACAAGCTGATTCTGCTTGGTCTCCCCTTTCTGCATTTAATGTAAAATAACTTGTTTGGTCTCCTCGGTTTATTTTTTATATTGAAATGGAACTTAATCGCAATATTATATATGTCGGGGGTTTCAAAATTTAGATATCGGTGTATTTTTGTCATAAAGTATTCATTTGTTATAAGAATATAATTATACAAGCATATATGTTATGGTCATCAGTTTAAAAGACCTGTTCCGCTTGGTTAATCTTGCCATAATGTTTTGATACAAGTATGTGTTTATTTATATATAAAAGAAACCGATGCAAAAAATCTAGCAGAGCGTGGTTTCGATCCAACCTCTGGGTTATGGGCCCAGCACGCTTCCACTGCGCCACTCTGCTGGGTGTGTAAGGTCTGGTTCGTTAATGAATCATTACTTGATTTAAACAGCTGATTTAATATACTAGATAATATTTGGCCTTGGGCATAGTTTTCAATTGCCAAAATCATTTTCAAGGGAAGAAAGAACATTTCCTGTGTATTACGTTTCATTTGTGTTTAAGTATTGTCAGTTATATCCTTTCTCTTTAATTCCAGCCAACGGAACGAAAAACAAACGTTGTTTGACCAAACTATAGCAGAACAGAAAAGTGAGGTGATAGAATTGAGCGGCATTCTGTTTTGAAAATATACGGTAAACATGCTGGATCTTCTTGGCTTCTATGATTCTGGTTTAGACCATAACTCTACTTTCGAGTCATTAGATGTGCCTATTTCAGATGATGAAATTTTGAAAGCAATCAAGAATTTAGGTTCGAATAAGGCTATTGACAACGTTTTATTTGAGTATTTTA
The DNA here is from genome assembly GCF_026914265.1 of Mya arenaria. NCBI lineage: Eukaryota > Metazoa > Mollusca > Bivalvia > Myida > Myidae > Mya > Mya arenaria. The sequence continues at coordinate 35,761,762 of NC_069138.1, read as the reverse complement.
AGGTATCAGTACCATACATTATTTGGACCATTGAATTCCTTCTTCAATCATAATATATTAAACACTAAGTCGTTTCCTCGTTCTTGGGCAACTGTTGTTGTTAATCCAATCTAAAAAAAAATGATATCAATCAGACCCTAACAATTACAGGAGGATAGCTCTTACTAGCTGTTTTTCAAAATTATTTACCTTCGTACACAATGAAATGCTGAAATTGTGGACTGAAGAAAATAGTATTTTAACAGATGCTCAGTTTGGTTTTAAAAATAAGTATAGTACTGTTGATCCTGTCTTTATTTTCAATTTGTTGATCCAAAAACAGTTTGAAAGCAAAAAGAAGCTGTTTTGCTGTTTTATTGATTATAAAAAAGCTAACGATTGCATGACTAGTTTTGTACAATCAGCATATCTCAGTCTGATAAAAAATACAAAATATAAAAATGTTGTGGCTGAATTACGTCTTCGCATAAATTAAAAATAAAGATAGGTCGACATAATAAAATTCCTAGAAATGAAAGAAAATGTACATTATGTATTTTAAATGATATTGAGGACGAGTTCGATTTTGTTCTCAATGCCCTGTGTATGCAGACCGTAGACGTTAATATACTACTCAAAATTTGATAAGGATCACTTGATTAGTTATCTGTAAAAAACTTAACCAAATAAGTATGCTTATTTTATTTCAAAGCATTAGTTTTATCCCTTCGTAGGCCTCTAGAATGTTCGATGATTTTGATTATATTGCTACCAGCGCGTGCACGGGCGGCACGAAAAACTGCATACCCAGGAAATAAGGTCTTTTGGCATACATGTAACATCTTAAACATGTGGTCGTTTCTTGTTTTTCGCTTCGTGTATTCGATTTTTACTCGGACCATCTACCACATTGTGTTCAAAATGCCAAACAGAAGACGTTTAACTCCTGATGAAATGCATGTTGGCATTGGAATGCTGGAGGCAGGGTTGCCTCAGAGGACTGTAGCAGAACACCTGAATGTGTCACACAGAGTAGTTTGCAGGATGTGGAATCGTTATCAAACGAATGGAAATGCTCAACATCGACATGGTGGTGGTCGTGCAAAGGCTACATCTGACGTTCAGGATCGTTACATTGCGGTTTTAGCCAGACGTTACCGCTTTCGTAACGCCACTGCGTTACGTAATGACTTCCAGAACGCCACAAACGTAAGAGTTTAAACGCAAACAATCAGAAATCGTTTGCATAGTGCTGGCTTGATGGCACGACGACCGGCAATTCGCATCCCATTGACCCGATACCCCATCCAGGAGCGTTTGGACTGGGCACGTCAACACGTTGGATGGACGTTAAACGAATGGACCACAGGGCTTTTTACAGACGAGTCAGTGTTGTATTGACTTTACAGATCGACGTTCCAGATTGTGGAGCTTACGTAATGAACGTTTTGCTCAAGTTTGTGTCGCCGAACATGACCGTTTTGGCAAGGGCTCTGTCATGATATTGGCCGGAATCAGCATGCACGGGAAAACAGTCTTATACGTAATTGAAAACGGTACGTTGACGGCTGTTCGTTATTGTATGGAGATCCTGGACGTTTATGTTCGACCGTATGCAGATGCAATCGGTCCTGATTTCATTCTTATGGATGATAATGCGCGCCCACACAGAGCAAACATCACAAACCTATTTCTGGAAAATGCTACCATCGAGAGAAGGGACTGGCCAGCTCTTTCCCCAGACATGAACCCGAACGAGCATGCCTGGGACATGCTTCAGAAAGGTGTTTCTGCTCGTCCGGTCCACCAACAATGGTTCCTCGGCTCAGAACGGCGCTTCAGGAGGAATGGGCCAGACTCCCTCAGCAACAGCTCCGGAGGCTTATCAGCAACATGCGGAGGCGATGTCAAGCTGTTATTGACGCTCGTGGACATCACACACGCTACTAACATAGGTTTAAGAAAAGTTCAAAGATATTTTGTTGACTTTCCAAATTTGTAGACAACCTGATATACGCCTGCTTTTGACACCTATAAAACTGAAACTGAAACTGATTTATTTCATTAAACGCCTATTTCTATATAAATATTCAATGGCGTTGTACACACAATACCAAATATAAGAATCACAAATTATAGAACAAAATCAAACACTGAGACATATACCATATAAAACATGTCAAACGTAGGTAGCACAACTATAAAACAATAAGAGAATTATTAAAATATTAACAATTCACGATACATACTACTTCTAAAAATTTAAATAACCTGCTTTAAAAAATGGATCGTTGTGACTAAAATAAATTTATACATCGATGCCACGAATAACAGAGGCTCGAATCAGCTGAATTATATTAATAAAAATAAAAATAAATTATACATGAGCTTGATTAAGATGATAAAAGTACACTCAACTTAAGACTTTAAACACTTTAAATTACAATATATATCAATAAAAAAAAAATCAGGATTCTAATAATTCATATAAATATCACAGAACACAAATAACAGAAACACGGATAAGTCCAATCAGTCTATCTTCTATTAAAACCACAGTATGAACAATGACTAGAAAAATGCATAAAAATCTCTAAAGAAGTGAGTTTTAAGATTCTTTTTGAACTGTTCTATGGAAGACGAGTTCTTGACGTGTACAGGCAGTTTATTCCAAAGAACTGGGCCTGCTGTAGCGAAACCCCGGTCAGAGAATGATTTTCGCCTATTAAATGGGACATCGTAAATAAGTTCTGACGTAGCAGAGGATCTCAAACCGGCACGTCGATGCATTTTTACGGTCAATAGTTCCGTGAGATATGATGGGGCATTTCCGGTTGAACAATTAAACATTAAACACAGTATCTTAAATTGAATTCGTGCTTTAACTGGCAGCCAATTGAGCTCGAATAACGCGTCTTTAGCACTGTCATATTTTCCACGCTGAAGAACAAGTTTCGCACACATATTTTGTATACGCTGCAATTTATATAAATCACAATCGGCTATTCCGTAAAGTAATGCATTACAATAATCGAGATGGGAGATGACAAGCGACAAAACAAGAATTTTGGTAGCGTCTACGGTCAGATATTTACGGATACTTTTAATCCTCAGATAGTTTAACATAGCACTTTTACACTTAATTCGAATATGTTCTTTAAAATTTAGAAACTGGTCAAGGTAAGCGCCCAAATATCGCACAACTTTCACGGACGGGATATTGTCACCTACAATGTTGATTTCAGTTGTGCAACATTTATTTAGTTGAGAACTATGTCCGAATAAAATAAACTCTGTCTTCGATGTGTTCATCTTAAGTTTATTCGCGTTCATCCACTCATTTATTGTGGTCGCACACTCTTCAAGCTCTTGTATGGCACTGTGCTCCTCAAGCTCCGAGGCAGGCCGGAAACGCTTGCCGGCAATATGGTCATCGGCAAACCCGTACACGGAAATTGACGGTGGAATGACGTCAAACAGTGTGCCAGCATAAGTGAGGTACAGCCAAGGGCCGAGGCAACTTCCCTGAGGAACACTGCATTCCAGTGACCTCGAGGATGACATGGCGGCGTTGACACTCACACGGCAACTTCTGGGACGCAGATACGAATCGACCCACGCCAAGGCCGAGTCAGCAATGCCATACTGTTTGTGGAGGACATCAAGCAGGATGCCGTGGTCTACAGTATCGAAGGCGGCGCTGAGGTCGAGTGCAATCAATGCCGTCACTTCCTGTTTCTCCATGCCGTCCAGCAAGTCGTTGACCAATCTGACTATTGCCGTTTCACACGAGTGATAGCGTCTATATGCAGACTGGTTCACCGGAAGGAGACTGTTGGCTTCGACGTGCTCATTTAGTCTTAGTAAGGCTGCCTTTTCAATCACTTTTGAGAGGAACGACAGGTTACTAACAGGTCTATAATTAGATAGATGAAGCTCGAGTCCCGCTTTCTTCAGTAGTGGTCGAACGATAGCCTGTTTCCAATTGGATGGAAATACACCTTCTGCTAGTGATAAATTGACAATTCGCGTAATACATGGTAAAAGTTCGTTTAGAAATGACTTCAATATATGAGTTGGTAAGATGTCAATGCTACAAGACTTGGTATTCAGTTCACTTATAATTCGCTTAACGTCCGTTTGCGAAAGCTCCTGGAAACTGTTGAAACACAAGGTGTCCTTAGGAATAGGCTCAAAACACTGGTAGTCATTGAGTGCATTTCTGATAGTGGCAATTTTGTCCATAAAAAAATCTGCGAATTGTTCAGCTAACGTTATGTCGTTCACGGCAGAGGGCATTGGATTTTCAGATTTGGTGCCAGTAAGTTCGGACACTATACGATACAGGTGTTTGGTATTTCCTTTTGCGTTTTCAATTTTGTCAACCATGACTGTTTTCTTCTGTTTGCAGATTTAATAACTGTACAAACTTCTGATTTGTTTAAAATATTCAAATTGGTCCTGTTGTCTGTACTTCCTCCAAATACGTTCAGCTTTACGTAAGGTACGCTTAAGCTTCATGATGTTATCATTGAACCATGCTTTTTGTTTCCTGACAACTAGAGTTTTCTCTTTAACATGGGCATGCTTGTCAACAATATTTTGTAATTCTGTTTCAAATGTGCACACTAAGGTATCAATGTCCACGGATTCAAATGGCATATTCAATAAGTCACTGGAAAATTCGTTGCTGCAAACATTCTTCCAGTTTCTATACGTAACATGTTTGCTTACAATGTTGTCTTTTTCTACACTAATTACTGATTTCACAACGCAGTGATCCGATATGTATGGACCCTGTTCAAACTTGACTACGCTAATGCCATGAACAACTTCAGTAATGACTAGATCCAAACAGTGTCCACCAGTATGAGTGCTAAAGTTGACATGCTGTTGTAAACCCATCTCATCAAGACAATTGTTAAAGTTCGTGGTTACATTGTTTTCCTCATTTATGTGTAAATTAAAATCGCCCATCAGTATGAGACCTGAATGGGACGGAAGGACTTCTTCAACAAAGGAGAAAAAATCAGCGATGAATTGTTCAGACGTGGCAAGACAGGGAGGTCGATAAATTCCCACTACATGTACCGTTATACTTTTAAATATCAGTTGCCAAATTCCATACTCAAAACTGTGTTTCGTTCCTTTTTCTAGTCTACTCATTTTGATACCAGTTTTACATACTAATGCAACTCCACCCCCTTTTCTGCACTGACGATTAGCTACGCTCATTTTATAGCCAAATTGATTTAAATCAGAGGTTTCAAACTGGTGTTGTTTTTCGTCCGAGTACCAGGTTTCAGTAAGCAGTGCAAAATCGATATTTCCTTCTCTCATGTACTGACCAACTAAACAGTCTTTGTGAACAATAGAACGACAATTAAGTGTAATGCATGTCACATTTTCTTCGTGTCTGGGGATTTTGTTTTCTCGAAACGGATATAATAGGTTTGCAAAATACTCATTAGGAAATTGGCAATGTATTGTGATAAGGCGTTCAAACTTCGTGATTCGTTGATATTATGTATATGTCATGGATGTTTTCTTTCTTATTTGATAGGGTAAAAACTCATATTGGGTTGGTTGTATTTTTCCCGGTTTTGTTATTTCTGTACCTTTTTGCATCATTTTCCTTGCCCTTACGATGTAATCTAATGCACTTTTATTACCCATTATACTCAGTCATATATGGTTATATACGTAACCAATACATTATTGCCGTTTGGTCCATTTTAGATAACGTCCGATTGTAGTTAATATTCCATAAACAAAATATAATATATATAATATAATATGCTATGTGTTAAACATTTTGCATGCCATATATATGTTTTTGTATGTATATTTGTTATAATGACGTTAAGCTTGTTATGCTTAAATCTAATAAATATTCTGTTCTGTTCTGTTCTGATCTTCTTGGCCTGAACTGTTTACTTATACACAACCGTAGGAATATTCGTAAGCAATTACATTTGTTTAAGTATAATGGAACGTATGAACGTGTTTTACAGTGGCTTTCTTTTTTGTGTTTATTATTTGTTGTAATCCTTTCATTATTATTTAATATTTAAGCGAAATATAATTAAAGCTTAAACACAGATTTGTTTTTGTTTGACATTGTGCGTGTGTGTTCATTTATATATTAAGAACATAAAAAGTATCTGTGCAAAATTCTAGCAGAGCGTGGTTTCGATCCACGGACCTCTGGGTTATGGGGCCAGCACGCTTCCACTGCGCCACTCTGCTCTTTGTATTTAATGCACTGTTCACAAAACACGGATCTGCCTCCCTTTGAAATAAATTTTGATCATTGAACTCGAGGCCCAGGGCCAAAAAATGTAGATTGCATCAGACATTTGTTTGAATAAAAATATTATTTTATAGATATGGTTTATAGTAGGACGAGCAGAGTGGCGCAGTGGTGCGTGCTGGGCCCATGACCCAGAGGTCCGTGGATCGAAACCACGCTCTGCTAGAATAATGCACCGATGCAGGATGCAATTAGATTTGGGTACGTTTTATGGATCTTGTGCCCGTGTTTACAGCAGCTTTATTCCTTGATTATTTTTTCTCATTCTTTTGCTATCCTTTATTTATATAAGTTGAATTAATGCAATGCTAGAATAATATATGTGTTTTATAAGTGATATTTAAGGTGTGTTCAGTTATATATCGAGAACGTAAAAGTCATCGGTAAAACAACTACCAGAACATGGTTTCGATCCGCAATCTCTGGGTTATGGACGCATCACGATTCTACTACGCCACGTTGCTTACCGAACTATTCACTGTATGTTGGCTACTATTTAATTGATTCAAATTGCTCCTAGTGCATATTCAAAATGGCAGAAAATTTATTTCATGGGAATGTTAGAAATATTTAGTATCATGAGTGTAACTTAACTTACTTGAAATACTAACAATAGAACGAACAATGCATTATGTCCTAACGCTATGTTCTGCCTATTCACCAACGCTATGTTAATGAATATTTTAATTTCAGCCTACGGAACGAACGCTTCCACTGCGCAACTCTGCTCGATATACGTTCCATGCTCGTTAATGAATATTAACTTGATTTAAATTGCTAATTTCAAGTGTAGTTCATCAAAGGACCAAATATATTGGTGCAAAAAATCTAGCAGAGCGTGGTTTCGATCCACGGACCTCTGGGTTATGGGCCCAGCACGCTTCCACTGCGCCACTCTGCTCGATACACGTGCCATGCTCGTTAATGAATAATTAATTGATTTAAATTGCTGATGCAATGTATTGCAATATTTTGCCCAGGCCATACCTTTAAATTGACAAAATCATATTTAATTCCACACGAAAGACAAATTTCTGTGTGTAACTTTCCTTTTTTGATTACGTTTGTGAGTAAATACTCAGAGTGCTATCCTTTCTTTTTAATTTCAGCCTACGGAACGAAATAGAAACATTGTTTGACCAAACTATAACATAACTGCGCTAAATAAGTGCAGGTGATAAATTTGAGCGGTATTCTGTTTTGAAAATAATCGATGAGCATGCTGGATCATCTTAGCCTGAACTGTTTACTTATACACAACTGCAGGCATAGTCGTAAGGCAATACATTTGCTTACGTGTAATGGAACATATGGCACAGTGTTTTACAGTGATTTTCTTTCTTTATGTGTTCATTATTTTTTGTATTTAACGGAATATAATTCAAGCATAAATACAGACTTTTTCCTGTTTAACATTGTTTGTGTGTGTTTATTTATATATTAAGAACTTATAAAGCATAAGTGCAAAATTCTAGCAGAGCGTGGTTTCGATCCACGGACCTCTGGGTTATGGGCCCAGCACGCTTCCACTGCGCCACTCTGCTCGTCCTGCTATATACTGTATAGAAAACACCGATTCGTCTCTCTATTAAAATGTTTTTGGTCATTGAAAACTAGGCACAGGGCCAAATATTGTAGATGGCATCAGACATTTGTTTGAATAAACATATTATTTTATAAACACACAGTTTATAGTAGGACGAGTAGAGTGGCGCAGTGGAAGCGTGCTGGGCCCATAACCCAGAGGTCCGTGGATCGAAACCACGCTCTGCTAGAATTACGCACCGATGCAGGATGCAATTAGATTGGGGAACGTTTTATGGATCTTGTGTCCGTGTTTACAGCAGTTTTCCTTAATTTCTTTTCTTTTATTCTTTGGCTATCCTTTGTTTATATAAGTTGAATAAATGTGGTGCTTGAACAATGTGTGTGTTTTATAAGTGATATTTAAGGTGTGTTCAGTTATATATCGAGAACGTAAAAACCATCGGTAAAACAACTTCCAGAACATGGTTTCGATCCGCAGGCTCTGGGTTATGGGCCCAGCACGATTCTACTACGCCACGTTGCTTACCGAACTATTCACTGTTCGTTGGCTACTATTTAAATGATTCAAATTGCTCCTAGTGCATATTCAAAATGGCAGAAAATTTATTTCATGGGAATGTTAGAAATATTTAGTATCATGAGTGTTACTTAACTTACTTGAAATATTAACAATAGAACGATCAATGCATTATGTCCTAACGCTATGTTCAGCCTATTCACCAACGCTATGTTAATGAATATTTTAATTTCAGCCTACGGAACGAACGCCTCCACTGCGCCACTCTGCTCGATATACGTTCCATGCTCGTTAATGAATATTTACTTGATTTAAATTGGTGATTTCAAGTTCAGTTCATATAAGGACCAAATATGTTGGTGTAAAAATCTAGCAGAGCGTGGTTTCGATCCACGGACCTCTGGGTTATGGGCCCAGCACGCTTCCACTGCGCCACTCTGCTCGATATACGTTCCATGCTCGTTAATGAATAGTTAATTGATTTAAATTGCTGATGCAATGTATTGCAATATTTTGCCCAGGCCATACCTTTAAATTGACAAAATCATATTTAATTCCACACGAAAGACAAATTTCTGTATATTACTTTTCTTTTTTGATTACGTTTGTGAGTAAATACTCAGAGTACTATCCTTTCTTTTTAATTTCAGCCTCGGAACGAAATAGAAACATTGTTTGACCAAACTATAACATAACTGCGGTAAATAAGTGCAGGTGATAAAATTGAGCGGTATTCTGTTTTGAAAATAATCGATGAGCATGCTGGATCTTCTTAGCCTGAACTGTTTACTTACACACAACTGCAGGCATAGTCGTAAGGCAATACATTTGCTAACGTGTAATGGAACATATGGCACAGTGTTTTACAGTGATTTTCTTTCTTTATGTGTTCATTATTTTTTTGTATTTAACGGAATATAATTCAAGCTTAAATACAGACTTGTTTCTGTTTAACATTGTTTGTGTGTGTTTATTTATATATTAAGAACTTATAAAGCATAAGTGCAAAATTCTAGCAGAGCGTGGTTTCGATTCACGGACCTCTGGGTTATGGGCCCAGCACGCTTCCACTGTGCCACTCTGCTCGTCTTGCTATATACTGTTTAGAAAACACCGATTCGTCTCTCTATGAAAACGTTCTTGATCATTGAAAACTATGCAAAAGGCCAAATATTGTAGATTGCATCAGACCTTTGTTTGAATAAAAAAGTTATTTTATGGACATGGTTTGTAGTAGGACGAGCAGAGTGGCGCAGTGGAAGCGTGCTGGGCCCATAACCCAGAGGTCCGTGGATCGAAACCACGCTCTGCTAGAATTTTGCACCGATGCAGGATGCAATTAGATTGGGGAACGTTTTATGGATCTTGTGCCCGTGTTTACAGTAGTTTTCCTTAATTTCTTTTCTTTTATTCTTTTGCTATCCTTTTTTATATAAGTTGAATAAATGTGATGCTTGAACAATGTGTGTGTTTTATAAGTGGCATTTAAGGTGTGTTCAGTTATATATCGAGAACGTAAAAACCATCGGTAAAACAACTTCCAGAACATGGTTTCGATCCGCAGGCTCTGGGTTATAGGCCCAGCACGATTCTACTACGCCACGTTGCTTACCGAACTATTCACTGTTCGTTGGCTACTATTTAAATGATTCAAATCGCTCCTAGTGCATATTAAAAATGGCAGAAAATTTCTTTCATGGGAATGTTAGAAATATTTAGTATCATGAGTGTTACTTAACTTACTTGAAATATTAACAATAGAACGAACAATGCATTATGTCCTAACGCTATGTTCAGCCTATTCACCAACGCTATATGTTAATGAATATTTTAATTTCAGCCTACGGAACGAACGCTTACACTGCGCAACTCTGCTCGATATACGTTCCATGCTCGTTAATGAATATTTACTTGATTTAAATTGCTGATTTCAAGTGTAGTTCATCTAAGGACCAAATATATTGGTGCAAAAATCTAGCAGAGCGTGGTTTCGATCCACGGACCTCTGGGTTATGGGCCCAGCACGCTTCCACTGCGCCACTCTGCTCGTCCTACAGAGACTGTATGTTAACCATTAATATAAATAATTCAAATACCTGATGCAATAAATTGCAATATTTGCCATAGGACCTAGTTTTCGATGAGCAAAATTACTGAAGGCAATATCAATTGGTATCGTTTAATTTTTCCCTTCCCTGTATTTTGGATGATGCTCAGAAAAAGCATATGTGCAAAATATTAGCAGAGCGTGGTTTCGATCCACGGACCTCTGGGTTATGGGCCCAGCACGCTTCCACTGCGCCACTATGCTCGTCCTGTTATATACTATATAGAAAACACCGATTGATCATTGAAAACTATTCACAGGGCCAAATATTGTAGATTGAATCAGACATTTGTTTGAATAAAAATATTATTTTATAGACATGGTTTATAGTAGGACGAGCAGAGTGGCGCAGTGGAAGCGTGCTGGGCCCATACCCAGAGGTCCGTGGATCGAAACCACGCTCAGCTAGAAGTATGCACCGATGCAGGATGCAATTAGATTTGGGAACGTTTTATGGATCTTGTGCCCGTGTTTACAGCAGCTTTATTCCGTATTTTTTTTCATTCTTTTGCTATCCTTTTTTATATAAGTTGAATAAATGTAATGCTTGAACAATGTATGTGTTTTATAAGTGATATTTAAGATGTGTTCAGTTATATATCGAGAACGTAAAAACCATCGGTAAAACAACTTCCAGAACATGGTTTCGATCCGCAGGCTCTGGGTTATGGGCCCAGCACGATCCTACTACGCCACGTTGCTTACCGCACTATTCACTGTTCGTTGGCTACTATTTAATTGATTCAAATTGCTCCTATTGCATATTCAAAAGGCAGAAAAAAAATTCATGGGAATGTTAGAAATATTTAGTATCGTAAGTGTTTATTAATTTACTTCAAATATTAACAATAGTACGAACAATGCATTATGTCCTAACGCTATGTTCAGCCTATTCACCAACGCTATGTTAATGAATATTTTAATTTCAGCCTACGGAACGAACGCTTCCACTGCGCAACTCTGCTCGATAAACGTTCCATGCTCGTATTGAATATTTACTTGATTTAAATTGCTGATATCAAGTGTAGTTCATCTAAGGACCAAATATATTGGTGCAAAAATCTAGCAGAGCGTGGTTTCGATCCACGGACCTCTGGGTTATGGGCCCAGCACGCTTCCACTGCGCCACTCTGCTCGATATACGTGCAATGCTCGTTAGTGAATAGTTAATTGATTTAAATTGCTGATGCAATGTATTGAAATATTTTGCCAAGGCCATATCTTTAAATTGACAAAATCATATTTAATTCCACACGAAAGCCAAATTTATGTGTGTAACTTTCCTTTTTTGATTACGTTTGTGAGTAAATACTCAGAGTACTATCCTTTCTTTTTAATTTCAGCCAACGGAACGAAATAGAAACATTGTTTGACCAAACTATAACATAACTGCGCTAAATAAGTGCAGGTGATAAATTTGAGCGGTATTCTGTTTTGAAAATAATCGATGAGCATGCTGGATCTTCTTAGCCTGAACTGTTTAATTATACACAACTGCAGGCATAGTCGTACGTCATTACATTTGCTTACGTGTAATGGAACTTATGGCACAGTGTTTTACAGTGATTTTCTTTCTTTATGTGTTCATTATTTTTTTTGTATTTAGCGGAATATAATTCAAGCTTAAATACAGACTTGTTTCTGTTTAACATTGTTTGTGTGTGTTCATTTATATATTAAGAACGTATAAAGCATAAGTGCAAAATTCTAGCAGAGCGTGGTTTCGATTCACGGACCTCTGGGTTATGGGCCCAGCACGCTTCCACTACGCCACTCTGCTCGTCCTGCTATATACTGTATAGAAAACACCGATTCGTCTCTCTATGAAAACGCTCTTGATCATTGAAACTTATGCACAGGGCCAAATATTTTAGATTGCATCAGACATTTGCTTTAATAAAAATATTATTTTATAGACATGGTTTATAGTAGGACGAGCAGAGTGGCGCAGTGGAAGCGTGCTGGGCCCATAACCCAGAGAACCGGGGATCGAAACCACGCTCTGCTAGAATTATGCACCGATGCAGGATGCAATTAGATTGGGGAACGTTTAATGGATCTTGTGCCCGTGTTTACAACAGTTTTCCTTTATTTCTTTTCTTTTATTCTTTGGCTATCCTTTGTTTATATAAGTTGAATAAATGTGGTGCTTGAACAATGTGTGTGTTTTATAAGTGATATTTAAGGTGTGTTCAGTTATATATCGAGAACGTAAAAACCATCGGTAAAACAACTTCCAGAACATGGTTTCGATCCGCAGGCTCTGGGTTATGGGCCCAGCACGATTCTACTACGCCACGTTGCTTACCGAACTATTCACTGTTCGTTGCTACTATTTAATTGATTCAAATTGCTCCTAGTGCATATTCAAAATGGCAGAAAATTTCTTTCATGGGAATGTTAGAAATATTTAGTATCATGAGTGTTACTTAACTTACTTGAAATATTAACAATAGAACGAACAATGCATTATGTCCTAACGCTATGTTCAGCCTATTCACCAACGCTATGTTAATGAATATTTTAATTTTAGCCTACGGAACGAACGCTTCCACTGCGCAACTTTTCTCGATATACGTTCCATGCTCGTTAATGAATATTTATTTGATTTAAATTGCTGATTTCAAGTGTAGTTCACCTAAGGACCAAATATATTGGTGCAAAAATCTAGCAGAGCGTGGTTTCGATCCACGGACCTCTGGGTTATGGGCCCAGCACGCTTCCACTGCGCCACTCTGCTCGATATACGTTCCATGCTCGTTAATGAATAGTTAATTGATTTAAATTGCTGATGCAATGTATTGCAATATTTTGCCCAGGCCATACCTTTAAATTGACAAAATCATATTTAATTCCACACGAAAGACAAATTTCTGTGTATTACTTTTCTTTTTTGATTACGTTTGTGAGTAAATACTCAGAGTACTATCCTTTCTTTTTAATTTCAGCCTACGGAACGAAATACAAACATTGTTTGACCAAGTTATAACATAACTGCGCGAAATAAGTGCAGGTGATAAAATCGAGCGGTATTCTGTTTTGAAAATAATCGATGAGCATGCTGGATCATCTTAGCCTGAACTGTTTACTTATACACAACTGCAGGCATAGTCGTAAGGCAATACATTTGCTTACGTGTAATGGAACATATGGCACAGTGTTTTACAGTGATTTTCTTTCTTTATGTGTTCATTATTTTTTTGTATTTAACGGAATATAATTCAAGCATAAATACAGACTTTTTTCTGTTTAACATTGTTTGTGTGTGTTTATTTATATATTAAGAACGTATAAAGCATAAGTGCAAAATTCTAGCAGAGCGTGGTTTCGATTCACGGACCTCTGGGTTATGGGCCCAGCACGCTTCCACTGCGCCACTCTGCTCGTCCTGCTATATACTGTATAGAAAACACCGATTCGTCTCTCTATGAAAACGCTCTTGATCATTGAAACTGATGCACAGGGCCAAATATTTTAGATTGCATCAGACATTTGCTTGAATAAAAATATTATTTTATAGACATGGTTTATAGTAGGACGAGCAGAGTGGCGCAGTGGAAGCGTGCTGGGCCCATAACCCAGAGAACCGGGGATCGAAACCACGCTCTGCTAGAATTATGCACCGATGCAGGATGCAATTAGATTGGGGAACGTTTAATGGATCTTGTGCCCGTGTTTACAACAGTTTTCCTTTATTTCTTTTCTTTTATTCTTTGGCTATCCTTTGTTTATATAAGTTGAATAAATGTGGTGCTTGAACAATGTGTGTGTTTTATAAGTGATATTTAAGGTGTGTTCAGTTATATATCGAGAACGTAAAAACCATCGGTAAAACAACTTCCAGAACATGGTTTCGATCCGCAGGCTCTGGGTTATGGGCCCAGCACGATTCTACTACGCCACGTTGCTTACCGAACTATTCACTGTTCGTTGCTACTATTTAATTGATTCAAATTGCTCCTAGTGCATATTCAAAATGGCAGAAAATTTCTTTCATGGGAATGTTAGAAATATTTAGTATCATGAGTGTTACTTAACTTACTTGAAATATTAACAATAGAACGAACAATGCATTATGTCCTAACGCTATGTTCAGCCTATTCACCAACGCTATGTTAATGAATATTTTAATTTTAGCCTACGGAACGAACGCTTCCACTGCGCAACTTTTCTCGATATACGTTCCATGCTCGTTAATGAATATTTATTTGATTTAAATTGCTGATTTCAAGTGTAGTTCATCTATGGACCAAATATATTGGTGCAAAAATCTAGCAGAGCGTGGTTTCGATCCACGGACCTCTGGGTTATGGGCCCAGCACGCTTCCACTGCGCCACTCTGCTCGATATACGTTCCATGCTCGTTAATGAATAGTTAATTGATTTAAATTGCTGATGCAATGTATTGCAATATTTTGCCCAGGCCATACCTTTAAATTGACAAAATCATATTTAATTCCACACGAAAGACAAATTTCTGTGTATTACTTTTCTTTTTTGATTACGTTTGTGAGTAAATACTCAGAGTACTATCCTTTCTTTTTAATTTCAGCCTACGGAACGAAATACAAACATTGTTTGACCAAACTATAACATAACTGCACGAAATAAGTGCAGGTGATAAAATCGAGCGGTATTCTGTTTTGAAAATAATCGATGAGCATGCTGGATCATCTTAGCCTGAACTGTTTACTTATACACAACTGCAGGCATAGTCGTAAGGCAATACATTTGCTTACGTGTAATGGAACATATGGCACAGTGTTTTACAGTGATTTTCTTTCTTTATGTGTTCATTATTTTTTTGTATTTAACGGAATATAATTCAAGCATAAATACAGACTTGTTTCTGTTTAACATTGTTTGTGTGTGTTTATTTATATATTAAGAACTTATAAAGCATAAGTGCAAAATTCTAGCAGAGCGTGGTTTCGATCCACGGACCTCTGGGTTATGGGCCCAGCACGCTTCCACTGCGCCACTCTGCTCGTCCTGCTATATACTGCTTAGAAAACACCGATTCGTCTCTCTATGAAAACGTTCTTGATCATTGAAAACTATGCAAAAGGCCAAATATTTTAGATTGCATCAGACCTTTGTTTGAATAAAAAAGTTATTTTATAGACTAGGTTTGTAGTAGGACGAGCAGAGTGGCGCAGTGGAAGCGTGCTGGGCCCATAACCCAGAGGTCCGTGGATCGAAACCACGCTCTGCTAGAATTTTGCACCGATGCAGGATGCAATTAGATTGGGGAACGTATTATGGATCTTGTGCCCGTGTTTACAGCAGTTTTCCTTAATTTCTTTTCTTTTATTCTTTTGCTATCCTTTTTATATAAGTTGAATAAATGTAATGCTTGAACAATGTATGTGTTTTATAAGTGACATTTAAGGTGTGTTCAGTTATATATCGAGAACGTAAAAACCATCGGTAAAACAACTTCCAGAACATGGTTTCGATCCGCAGGCTCTGGGTTATAGGCCCAGCACGATTCTACTACGCCACGTTGCTTACCGCACTATTCACTGTTCGTTGGCTACTATTTAATTGATTCTAATTGCTCCTATTCAAAATGGCAGAAAATTTCTTTCATGGGAATGTTAGAAATATTTAGTATCATGAGTGTTACTTAACTTACTTGAAATATTAACAATAGAACGAACAATGCATTATGTCCTAACGCTATGTTCAGCCTATTCACCAACGCATTGTTAATGAATATTTTAATTTCAGCCTTCGGAACGAACGCTTCCACTGCGCAACTTTGCTCGATATACGTTCCATGCTCGTTAATGAATATTTACTTGATTTAAATTGCTGATTTCAAGTGTAGTTCATCTAAGGACCAAATATATTGGTGCAAAAATCTAGCAGAGCGTGGTTTCGATCCACGGACCTCTGGGTTATGGGCCCAGCACGCTTCCACTGCGCCACTCTGCTTTATATTTGTATGGTTAAAGAATAATTACTTGATTTAAACAGCTGATGCAATATATTGTAATATTTTGCCCAGGGCATAGTTTGAAATGGAAAAAATCGTTTTCAAGGAAGAAAGACGAACTTCTGTGTATTACTTAACATTTGCGTTAAAGTATTGTGAGTTAATACTTTCTTTTTTTAATTTCAGCCAACGAATTGAAATGCAAGCATTGTTTTACCGAACTATTATAAGAACTGCGCTAAATAAGTGCAAGTGATAAAAATGAGTGTTATTCCGTTTTGAAAATATACGGTAAATATGCTGTATCTTCTTAGCCTGAACTGTTTACTTATAAACAATCGTAGGTATAGTCATGAGTAGTTAGAATTTTTTACGTATAATGAAACTTATGGCCGTGTTTTACAATGTTTTTCCTTCTTTAAGTGTTCATTTTTTTTGTAATTCTTACATTATTGTTTAATATTTAAGCGGAGTATTAATAAAGCTTAAACAAAGACTTATATTTAGAACGTATAAAGCATCAGTGCAAAAAAAATGTAGCAGAGCGTAGTTTCAATCCGCGGACCTCTGGGTTATGGGCGCAGCACGCTAGATTTTTGCACCGATGCCTTTTACGATCTCGATATATAAATGAACATGCAGCAACATCATGAATCAAGGGAGACTGTGTTCAAACAGCTCATTCTACTCTGCCATTTTATCAATTAACCCAAACCCTTCAAAACCTTAAGGTATGAGGTCTGTGAAATCGAAAATCTATCAAACACGAACATCTAAATAAACTTTAATATTCTAAGGTATATTTAATCAGTTGAAAGGCTCTTTAAATCAATTAAAGAGCTTTTTAAATCATGTATAGCTATCATGTTATAAGTATCGCTAGCAATAAATCAGTTGTTGCATTATATTATAATTTCCAAGTTGAAGATGACTAGCGCTTTTACACAGGCTTGTTTTTTTGTTTTTGTTTTACATTGTTTGCGTGTTCATTTATATAATTAGAACATATTACGCATATATTATGAACGTTGCATCAGAAATGTGTTGTATATAAGTATTATTTTATATACACACGATTATTAGGACGAGCAGAGTGGCGCAGTTGAACCGTGCTGGACCCATAACCCAGAGGTCCGTGGATCGAAACCACGCTCTGCTAAATTTTTGAAACGATACTGTATGTTCCATATAAAGTAACACGCAGAACATAAATATTCAAGAGAATCGCTTATGCTTTTGGACCAAATATTGTTGTTCACGGTTATGTATCTGAAAACACAATTTATTAATTATTTAACTCTTTGATACCGAAATTGAAGAAAAAACAAAAATAGCAGCGCTGCTTTCACAACGCCACTCTGCTAATTGTTCTCTCTCTATATTTTTGATGAATTGTTAATTCATTTAAATTTCTGACGTAAAAATAATAATGTTGCAGAACATAGATAAAATTACCAAAAATTGGATCTAGTATCTGTGTTTTGTAGTGGTTTTCTTTCTATATTTTGTTCATACATTTTGCTTATTTTCATTATTTTGTTATATTAAGGTGGAAAATAATCAACGCTCAAGCACAGTCTTGCTTTCATGATTTCTTGGTATTGTTTGCGTGTTCATTTATATATCCAGATCATAAACAGCGTCAGTGCAAAAATGTAGCAGAGCGTGGTTTCGATCCACGGACCTCTGGGTTATGGGCCCAGCACGCTTCCACTGCGCCACTCTGCTCGTTATACTCCTTACATTCGTTAATGAATATTTAATTAATTTAAACTGCTGATGCAATATATCGCAATATTTGGCGCAGGGTATAGTTTTAATTGGCCAAAATCATTTTCAAGGACACGAAATACAAACTTCTGTGTATTACTTTACATTTGTGATAAAGTATTTTGAGTTGATACTCAGAGTTATATCCCTTATTTGCTCGCTATACTTCCCATGTTCAATTATGGATATTTAATTGCCTTAAAGGGGCTGTCTCACGTACGATAGTCTAAAACTGACATAAACATGGCATCGATGTGTACACGTGACATGCCAAGGGATTAAAAGACAATATTAAGTGCCGTAAGTGAATGCTAAGGACCAAACATGTCGGTGCAAAAATCTAGCAGAGCGTGGTTTCGATCCACGGATCTCCGGGTTATGGACCCAGCATGCTTCCACTGCGCCACTCTGCTCGACATACGAACTTTGCTCGTCAATGAATATTTAATTGATTTTAATTGCTGATGCAATTTATTGCAATATTTTGCCCAGGCCTTAAGTTTAAAATGACCAAATTATGTTTAAGAGCACACGAAAGACGAATTTCTGTGTATTACTTTTCACTTTTGGTTAAGTTTGTGAGTTAATACTCAGAATTATATCCTTTCTTTTTAAGGTCAGCCTACGGAACCAAATGTTTGACCAAACTATTGCAGAACTGTTCTTAATAAGTGCAGGTAATAAAATTGAGCGGTATTTCGTTTTGAAAATACATGGTAAACATGCTGAATCTTCGTAGCCTGAACTGCTTACTTAAACACAACTGCAGGCATAGTCATGAGCAGTTACGTTTGTTTACGTATACTGGAACTTATGGCAGTGTTTTACAATGGTTTTCTGTGTGTATGTGTTCATTTTTTTATTATTATTTAATAAATAAGCGGGATATAAATCAAGCTTAAATACGGACTTTTTTCTGTTTGACACTGTTTGTGTGTACATATGTATATCCATATATTAAGAACGTATGCAGCATCAGTGCAAAAATGTCGCAGAGCGTGATTTCGATCCACGGACCTCTGGGCCAATCACGCTTCCACTGCGCCACTCTGCTCGCTATGCTTCCCATGTTCAATAATGGATATTTAATTTCCTTAAAGGGACTGTCTCAGTTAGCAGTTTTTTCGTATTTTTTCCATTAAATAAGATTACTGGGTATGTCTACCAAGTAGAATTCATTCCTTATGCGTGATTGGCTAGTCTGTGTTATCACATGATATTACCGAGGTAGGAGTATAGCTTAATTATGTCACCGTATTAGAATAAGACTTTGTAGCTCAGTAAGTAAGACGCTGGATTTTGGCGACACGGGTTCGAACCCGGTCTCCAACTCAATTTTTTTTTTTACACTTTGGTATTTTTTTACAATTATGATATCAAAGCGTAACACATTCTATTGGATAATTATCCTGAGATTCGTTACAGAAAAAAACTTTTTTTGGTGCCAATCTGTGACACAGTCTCTTTAAATTGCTGATGCAATATATATTACAATTTCTTGCCCAGGCCATAGTTTTAAATGGCCAAATTTAGTTTCAAGGAAACGAAATACGATTTTCCGTGTGAACAAGCTGATTCTGCTTGGTCTCCCCTTTCTGCATTTAATGAAAAATAACTCGTTTGCTCTCCTCGCTTTTTTAATATTCAAATGGAACTTAATCGCAATATAATATATGTCGGGGTTCTTTAAAGTCTAGGTATCCGTGTATTTTTGCCTATAAAGTATTCATTTCTCATAAGAATATAATTATTCAAGCATATATGTTTTGGTCATCAGTTTAAAATGCCTGTTCCACTTGAACAGGCTTGCCTTAATTTTTTGATATGTGTTTATTTATATATCTAGATCATAAAAGAAACCGATGCAAATATTTAGCATAGCGTGATTTCGATCCACGGGCCTCTGGGTCTTTATAGGCCCAGCACGCTTCAACTGCGCCACTCTGCTCGATACATGTTTCATTAATGAATAATTACTTGATTTTAACAGCTGATGCAATATATTGTATTCTAGCACACCAGATAGGCATTTCCGGTAAATTAAGCCGTGCTGGAAAATTCCATCTGGCACCCCCCCCCCATGCCAGATGAGTCACGCGCTGTGACGTAATACTTATTATTTATTTTATAATGCACTTTATGTAACCATTATTATACGATTTCAATAGATAAGTTCCATAAACATTAACTTGACAAAAATGTATCTTTAAAACAAAACAAAATAACCCTTAAAAGACGTGATATCGTAGGAACTTATTGACGTATGCAGTAAATACAAATTACTGCGCGTCATGACGTCAGTGAACCTTAACGCATGCGCATTTTGGTGAAATGAACAAAAATGCGCTACTTATGTATTTTCTTCACAAAACAATTAAAGTATGCTAGAAAAAATATCTATCATGTGTGTCCGTTCCGGATAGAAAAATCCGACCCTCGGGCACGTTGCGTTGCCGGTAACTCGGCAAGCCTCGTTACCTGGCAACGCAGGTGGTGGTTGTGTTAGTAGTTAATACTCCGGGTCCCGGCGTGAGCACATTGAAGGGTCCCAGAGTGACAGTTCAACCACCGTACACCTATCCTGGGCAGACTATCAGGCGGTTAATCAGTACTAGGTGCATTCACCTCTGCAAGGAACTGACAACTTCTGTACATGCCAGGGGCAGTGGTACAGTGCGAATAGTCGTAGAAAGGTTTCATAACTAATCACAACAGAAATAACCTGGTCCGCCCGGGAATCGAACCCGGGTTGTGGTTTCGATCCACCGACCTCTGTGTTATGGGCCCAGCACGCTTCCACTGCGCCACTCTGCTCGTCCTTCTAAAAACTGTATAGAAAAGACCTATTCGTCTCTCTTTGAAAACGTTTTTGATCATTGAAAACTAGGCCCAGGGCCAAATATTGTAGATTGCATCAGAAATTTGTTTCATAAAAACTGGCGTGCTGGGCCAATAA
The DNA here is from genome assembly GCF_026914265.1 of Mya arenaria. Taxonomy (NCBI): domain Eukaryota; kingdom Metazoa; phylum Mollusca; class Bivalvia; order Myida; family Myidae; genus Mya; species Mya arenaria. The sequence goes on along the minus strand of NC_069138.1, from coordinate 35,740,631 downwards.
CCCAGAGGTCCGTGGATCGAAATTACGCTCTGCTAGCATCTTGAACCGATGCCATTTATGATCTAGGTATATAAATGAACTTGCAACAATATCAAGATTCAAAGGAACACTGTGTTCAAACAGCTCTGTCTGCTCCGCCTTGATAACCTTTGACACAGGCATGTTTAATTTATTTTTTGTTTGACGTTAGTTTCGTGTTCATTGATATATTAAGAACGTAAAAAGCATTGGTGCAAATTCTAGCAGTGCGTGATTTCGATCCACAGAACTTCCACTGCGACCCTCTGCTGGTCGTTTTTTTCCGTTGATGAATTGTGCATTCATTTTGATTGCTGATGCAAAATTTGGCTCAAGGCATACTTAAAATGACCAAAAATAGTAAGAAGGGAAGTATATTCGAGGGTCTGTTAGTATTACTTTTTTGTGACATGGAAAGTGGAGTTAATACACAGAGTTGTATCCTTCGTTTAACATATCAAGAAACGAAATGCAAGCAATGTTTTACCGAACTAAAAATCAAAAACTGCTTTAAATAGTACATGATATATAATTAAGTACTGTGTCGTTTTTACATGCTGGATCTTCTTTGGCTTAACTGTTAAAAGTTAAAACAAACGTTGGATGCAATTAGATTTGGGTACGTTTTATGGATCTTGTGCCCGTGTTTACAGTAGTTTTATTCCTAAGTTTAATTTATTTTTGTTTTGTTTTTTTTGCTATCCTTTTTTATACAAGTTGAATAAATGCAATAATTGAACAAGGTATTGGTTTTATAAGTGATATTGGAGGTGTGTTCAGTTATACGTAAAAAACATCGGTAATAACAACTTCCAGAACATCGTTTCGATCCGCAGGCTCTGGGTTATAGGCCCAGCACGATTCTACTACGCCATGTTGCTTACCGCTCTATACACTGTTCGTTGGCGGCCATTTAATTGATTCAAATATGGAATGAAAGACAATATTTAGTATCGTAAAGTGAATGCTTTGGACCAAACATATCGGTGCAAAAATCTAGCAGAGCGTGGTTTCGATCCACGGACCTCTGGGTTATGCGCCCAGCACGCTTCAACTGCGCCACTCTGCTCGTACTACTATACATAGTATACAAGACACCTATTTGCCTCCCTTTGAAATAGATTTTGATCATTAAAATCTAGGCCCATGATCAAAATTGCTTAAATATCAAATATTCGTTTACATACACATAGTGTACTGTAGGTCGAGCAGAGTGGCGCAGTGGAAGCGTGCTGGGCCCATAACCCAGAGGTTCGTGGATCGAAACCACACTCTGCTAGATTTTTGCACCTACGACTTTTAGTATCTAGATATATAAATGGACACTCAGCAATATCAAAAACCAAGGAAGACTGTGTTCAAACAGCTCTGTCTGCTCTTCCATCTTATTCAATTTCCCCTAACCCTGTATAAACCTTAGAGTCTTAGGTCGTTGAAATCTAAAATCTATCAAGCACCAAAATTTACATAAACTTTTATACTTTAAGATATATTTTAATCTATTAAAGAGGTCTTTAATCATATGATGCTATCATTTTATAAGAATTACTTTAAGAAATCATTTGTTGCCGTCGTCAATTAAATTAGATCGGTAAATTACTCAGCCACGGGCCTCTGGGTTATGGGACCAGCACGCTTCAACTGCGCCACTCTGCTCGTACTACTATACATTGAATACAAAGCACCTTTTTGTCCTCCTCCATCATTGCAATCTAGGTCCAGGGCCAAACACTGTAGAATGCATCAGAAATTTGCTTGAATATCAAATATCCGTTTACATACACACGGTGTACAGCCAGACGAGCAGAGTGGCGCAGTGGAAGCGTGCTGGGCCCATAACCCAGAGGTCCGTGGATCGAAACCACGCTCTGCTAGATTTTTGGATTGTAGAACCGAATTTGGATAGTCTGAGGTTATACAAGCAGAGTTTCGATTTTCCTTCATTTGAAAGTATATCTGTATTGAAAATTAAACCCTCGGTCAAATATTGAAATGTATTGCATCAAACATTAAAATAACTGTTAAAGAAAGCATAACGTACGGTGATGTATAAGTGAACAATTCAGGCCAAAAGAAGCCACATGATGCTCAATTTTCTCAACTGCACTCATTTAGAGCAGTTCTGTTGTGAATTCAGTTTGTTTGCTGATGCAAAATTGGCGCATTGCATATTTAAAATGACCAGAAATAGTAACAAATGAAGTATATTCGAGGGTCTGTTAGTATTATTTTTTTGTGACATGGAATGTTGAGTTTATACACAGAGTTGTATCCTTCGTTTAACATTTCAAGAAACAAAATGCAAGCAATGTTTTACCGAACTAGAAATCAAGAACTGCTTTAAATAGTACAGGATATACAATTAAGTACTGTGTCGTTTTGACAAGCTGGATCTTCTTTGACTTAACGATTAAAGTTAAAACAAACCTTGGATGCAATTAGATTTGGGTACGTTTTATTGATCTTGTGCCCGTGTTTACAGTAGTTTTATTCCTAAGTTTAATATCGTTTCTTCTTTTTTTTGCTATCCCTTTTTATACAAGTTGAATAAATGCAATGCTTGAACAAGGTATTGGTTTTATAAGTGATGTTTATGGTGCAGTTATACGTAAAAACCATCGGTAAAAACAATTTCCAGAACATCGTCTCGATCCGCAGGCTCTGTGTTATGGGCCCGGCACAATTTTACTACGCCATGTTCCTTACCGCTCTATACACTGTTTGATGGCAACCATTTAATTGATTCAAATTGGTCCATGTGCATCTTCAAAATGGCACAAAATTATTTCAAGGGAATGAATGACAATATTTAGTATCGTAAGTGAATGATTAGGACCAAACATAACGGTGCAAAAATCTAGCAGAGCGTGGTTTCGATCCACGGACCTCTGGGTTATGGGCCCAGCACGCTTCCACTGCGACACTCTGCTCGTACTACAATACATAGTATACAAAACACCTATTTGCCTCCCTTTGAAATAGATTTTGATTATTAAAATCTAGGCCCATTGTCAAAATTGCTTAAATATCAAATATTCGTTTACATACACATAGTGTACTGTAGGTCGAGCAGAGTGGCGCAGTGGAAGCGTGCTGGGCCCATAACCCAGAGGTCCGTGGATCGAAACCACACTCTGCTAGATTTTTGCACCTACGACTTTTAGTATCTAGATATATAAATGGACACTCAGCAATATCAAAAACCAAGGAAGACTGTGTTCAAACAGCTCTGTCTGCTCTTCCATCTTATTCAATTTCCCCTAACCCTGTATAAACCTTAGAGTCTTAGGTCGTTGAAATCTAAAATCTATCAAGCACCAAAATTTACATAAACTTTTATACTTTAAGATATATTTTAATCTATTAAAGAGGTCTTTAGTCATATGATGCTATCATTTTATAAGAATTGCTATAAGAAATCATTTGTTGCCGTCGTCAATTAAATTAGATCGGTAAATTACTCAGCCACGGGCCTCTGGGTTATGGGACCAGCACGCTTCAACTGCGCCACTCTGCTCGTACTACTATACATTGTATACAAAGCACCTATTTGTCCTCCTCCATCATTGCAATCTAGGTCCAGGGCCAAACATTGTAGAATGCATCAGAAATTTGCTTGAATATCAAATATCCGTTTACATACACACGGTGTACAGTCGGGCGAGCAGAGTGGCGCAGTGGAAGCGTGCTGGGCCCATAACCCAGAGGTCCGTGGATCGAAACCACGCTCTGCTAGAATTTTGCACCGATGCTATTTATTATGATCTGTGATTATTCGACACAGTTATTTTTAAACTGATGACCAAAGAACATATCCTTATATGATTGCATTCTATTGAGAAAAGAAAACTATGAAGCCAAATTACACAGATATGTAGATTTAAAAACAGTGTATGATTGGACGAGCAGAGTGGCGCAGTGGAAGCGTGCTTGGCCCATAACCCAGAGGTTCGTGGATGGAAACCACGCTCTGCTACACTTTTGTACTAATGCTTGTTATGATCTAGATATAAAAAAATAGCATGCAAACAACATTATGCACCAGTCAATTGTAACCACGCCCCCCAGGTCCGGGGGTATACCGGGGATAGCCGGGGAAATGGGCTGTGTTTTTACCTTTCAGGTGGCCCCGCAGTGCCGGGTGAATGCGGTGGTTTTGCCTTCGCTTTAAATATAGCGGGGAATGGGCCTTACCTAGGGTCCCTCGGGTGCCGGGGGCAGTTGGCAGGGATTTTACCATCTGTTCGTTCCCGCAGGGTGGGGATTTTAGCCGGGGTTGGGTGGACCAAAAGTCAAAGTCCCCGCTATTCCCCGGACCTGGGGGGGGCGTGGTTACAATTGACTGGTGCAATACAATACCAGAAATCAAAGCAACATGTTTAATCAGCACAGTTATCTTTAAAATGATGACCAAAAACATTTCCTTCTACTTAATATGATTATATTTTCTTAAACGAAAAGAAAACTACTTAGATATCTAGTTTTAAATGAAAACCGACTACTATTTTATTGCGAGATAGTTCTGCTTGAATATCAAAAAAAAAGCGAGATGAGCCTATAAGGATATTTTATAAAGGGGCTGTCTAGGATATTTTTTAAAGGGGCTGTCTCACGTATTGGCACCAAAAAAGTCACGTGATAACACCGACTAGCCAATCACGCATAAGGAATGAATTTTACCTGGTAGACATACCCAGTAATCTTTTTAATGGAAAAATACGAAATAACTGCTAAACTTAAATAAATTGTAAACTATGTGGTACTTCAGTTAGTAAGTTTCAATGCATTGTACACATCGATACCAAGTTTATGTCAGTTTTCGACAACTTTCTTTTTTTTTCGCTTTTTTATCATACGTGAGACAGCCCTTTAAAGACAGAAAACCGAGATCAAGCAGAATCAGCCTGTTTGGGGTATATTTTGAAAACGAAAAATCATTCATATTCCAAACTCACACTGAATGAAAGCAGATCGTGTTCCAATTCGCAAAAAAGTGTGCTTGTATTTAGTTTCATTTATAACAACGCATTAGTCTCTGACTTTCCACTTTCGGTCCTACAAGAAAACAGTTACACATTAAAATATTTTTATTGAAAATTAAGCCCTTTGGAGAAATATTGAAATGTATTGCACCAATCATTTGTACCTTTTGGATACATGTATTCGTCAACAAAACATGCATTTCTGGACGAGCAGAGTGGCGCGTTGGAAGCATGCTGTGCCCATAACCCAGAGGTCCGTGGATTTAAACCACGCTCTGCTAGATTTTTGGATTGTAGAACCGAACTTGGTTAGTCTGGGGTTATACAAGCGGAGTTTCGATTTTCTTTCATTTGAAAGTATATTTGTATTGAAAATTAAACCCTCGGCCAAATATTGAAATGTATTGCATCAGACATTAAAATAACTGTTAAAGAAAGCATAAAGTACGGTGATGTATAAGTGAACAGTTCAGGCCAAAAGAAGCCACATAATGCTCAATTTTCTCAACTGCACTCATTTAGAGCAGTTCTGATGTAGTCTGGTAGAACAATGCTTGCAATTCGTTTCGTTGGCTAAAATTTGAAATAAGGGATATAACTCTGAGTATCAACTCAAAATACCTTATCACAAATGTAAAGTAATACACAGAATTTTGTATTTCGTGTCCTTGAAAATGATTTTGGCCAATTAAAACTATACCCTGGGCCAAATATTGCGATATAGTGCAAAAGCAGTTTAAATTAATTAAATATTCATTAACGAATGTAAGAAGTATAACGAGCAGAGTGGCGCAGTGGAAGCGTGCTGGGCCCATAACCCAGAGGTCCGTGGATCGAAACCACGCTCTGCTAGAGTTTTGCATCGATGCTTTTTATTATCTAGATATATAAATGAGCATGCAAACAATATCAATAATAAAAGCAAGATTGTGTTTAATCGGCACAGTTTTTTTTCATTACCAGCAACAGTAGCGTACAACAAATGGTTGCTCCTATTTGGGTCAATCCCTACCTAGGCATCCAAATTTTTGCCAGGCCAACGCCTTGACAATATCAGCACCTACCACTGTAACTGTGTAAGAATGTTAAATGTATATACCAGACCGTAACACCGTGACAAAAACCACAAGTGTTTGTATGTGTTCGATAGATGTTAATGATATAAATATTTGGAACAATAAAAAATAACTATTAGCCCATGTAATTTAAGTTTGATAATTAATACATGTATTCATATATAAGATGCCCAGTAAAATATTTTCTAGTATTTGAATACAATTTCTTGTCCAGTGGGTTTAAGCAGAATTAGTCCCTTTAAAAAAAAAGTATACATCTTTGAGAATTAACTCGCAATAATGAAACACAAATTAAAAAACAATACACAGAAATTTGTCTCGTCGAAAATAATTTTGGCCATTTCGAACTATGACCTGGGCTAAATATTGCAATATATGTGCATCAGAAATTCAAATTGATAAACATAAATTAACCTTGGTTTCGAATAGCGAGCAGAGTGGCGCAGTGGAAGCGTGCTGGGCCCATAACCCAGAGGTCCGTGGATCGAAACCACGCTCTGCTAGATTTTTGCACCATTGCTAGTTATGATACAGATTTATAAATGAACATTCAAACAATATAAAGAATCAACGGACATATCTTTATATGATTATCACTGTGTGGGAACGGACACCGAATATAGCGCAAAAAGTGATCAATCGATAAGCGTTTGGTTTTGACACATGGACCGTTTTCTATCATTTTTTTGTATTTTATGGTGATATATTTAACAAAATCGAAGAGTTTTGAATTACTTGATACTGTGCAATATACGACTATGATGAAAATGTGTCTCCTCTTTTGTATAATAGCCCAATTCTCGCCGAAAGTTGCATGATCGCTCACAAATGTTCATTTATGTGGTACGATTTCAAACATAAATCAACAAATTGACAGTTAGAATAGAAACTGAATCGAGCGATTTCATTGTTATTACATAATCTAGTAATGTGTAAAATATCAATATGATATATTTTGTTGTTACAGAGATATTCATACCTTTTGATGCCCTGGCAGTGTACTGGGGATAGATGAAGCAAATAAATAACTGCACAGGGGATAGCTATTAAGCAGACTGAGGATAGTAACGATGTATTTAGAAAAACGAGACTGTGATAATGATTACGGCTATTTATATATACGCGAGCTCGAGGGAAATTGTTCGATGTGGTCCATATCGAGGGATAATAGCAAAAACATGTTGTTGTTCTTTGTATCTGTATGCACTTAAAACTGTTTCATTCATAAACATTAGTCAACCATGATGTGTTTTTTCACAAGCATCAATATCTAAATATTTGAAATACGCCGGTAGTCTGATTTATTGAGAAACACAAAACATATGGCCGTAGAATTTATGTGGTGTTTGCTATGCATATATATAATATTGCTTTGTAAATCAAGTAGGTACCTTTTTGCAAACAAAAAGTCACCAGTAGGGATATTGTGATCAAATTTGAACACGTAAGGCTTTGTTCTAAGCTTGGGTCGATGTTGGTATTACTTAGAACAGAATAATGGTCTCTGCTCGTTCACTTCAGTGAGAAAGAATGTATTGTGACCAACCCTGGTATTTACACAGCTTGCATATATACGTTCATTTAGGAGAGCACGGATCAAACTCATTGTTAACTAAAGTTTGCTCAATAATTACCTATCAAATTGTACTCTCACTTTTTGCAGATTATTTGAAAGTTCGAAATAGATATATACATGTATAGTGTATATTAACAGTGTTACTATACTTTTTTGTCCCATTTTACATGTTATCACCAGGACACACATTTCTCAACTTTGAAACTATCCCCAGTACATAATACGGCTATCCCCAGTACAGTACTGTGAACATTTCCAAGGGCATATCTTTAACAGTTTAAAAGTAGCATTGCCATTTCTTACCATAAAAATAGTTGAGCTTATTCTTGTGAAATCCTACGATTTAGATTTTTTATTTATTCGATATATTTCCTAAAAATAACAATACTTGTCGAAATTCAGTAAGTTTTGAGGTGATCATCTCAGATTTGAAGAAACCTTTTACGAGGTCTGCTAAATCGTAAGCACTTTAAAGTATACCATAGGCCACATTTAGCATTCAGCTATTAGTTCAAACACTTGCTTCATTTGTGGATACTGTAGATATATGAGTTAACATAGCAAGATCTTACCTGTGGTAAATTAAAACAACTGCATAATTGTCTGTTTACTTATCACTCTTTGAACTTTATCCGGTGTCCCTTCCCACACAGTGAAAATTATGCAGCCAAAACTACACAGATATCAAGATTTTAAAGACCCCAGGCACCATAGTCATGCGATAAAACTACACGGATATGAATCTGTATTCGAATATCAGAGATAAAGCAAGTTGAAAAATAATAAAGTTATTTTTCATAAAAGAAAGAAAACGAAGGCACAAATGGTTCAGATTGTTTAATGTATATTGTCAAAATGACAAAACATTAATGTACCAAATCTACATCGATTTAAAGCAATTCTTGTTCAAACTCGGTAAAATGCTTTTATTCCGTTTCACGTGTTAGAAAACAACAGCCTATTTTCGATGCTACAATTAAAAAGGGATACACACATAATATTGATTTTCTTTCCATTAAAAGAAATTTGAGTTATTGGAAATTAGGCCTTTGGCCAAATATTAAAATGTATTGCATCAAGCATTTTAGTAATTTAAATAATTAGCAAAAAGAACGGACGAAGGCATATTAGACGAACAGAGTGGCGCAGTTGAAGCGTGCTGGGCCCATAACCCAGAGGTCCGTGGATCGAAACCACGCTCTGCTAGTTTTTTTGCACTTTGGAACTAGGAGAATTATCCAAAGTACAGAGACAGGAAACAAGTGAACGGTACCAACTGATTTGCCTTCAGTAATTTTGCTCATCGAAAAACCTACGCCCTAGACCAAATATTGCATTACTCTGCATCAGGTATTTAAATTTATATAATGAACGACAAACTGTAGAACGAGCAGAGTGGCGCAGTGGAAGCGTGCTGGGCCCATAACCCAGCGGTCAGTGGATCGAAACCACGCTCTGCTAAATTTTTGGCACAAATGATTGCTTTTTATGATCTAGACATTTGGATGAGCATGCAAACAATATCAATAATCTAAGCAAGATTGTGTTTAATCTGCACAGTTATTCTTGCATTACCGGCAACAGTTGCGTACAATACATGGTTGATCCTATTTGGGTCAATATCAGCATCTACCACTGTGTAAGCACGATAATTGAATATATCAGACCTTAACACCGTGACAATAACCACAAGTGTTTGTATGTGTTCTATATATGAATTTGAAACAATCAAAAATAACCATTAGCTCTTGTAATTTCATTTTGGTAATCAATATTCATATATAAGATGCCCGATAAAATATTTTCTGGTATTTGATTACAATTGCTTGTCCAGTGGGTTTAAGCAGAATTAGTCCCTTTAAAAAAGTATTTATCCCTGAGTATAAACTCACAATACATAAACACAAATAAAAAGCAATACCCAGAAATTCGTCTCTTCACTTGAAAACCATTTTTGGCCATTTCAAACTATGCCCTGGGCCAAATATTCCAATACATTACATCAGCAATTCAAATTGATAAACTGATCAATAACGAATATGGTGTAGAATAGGGAGCAGAGTGGCGCAGTGGAAGCGTGCTGGGCCCATAACCCAGAGGTCCGTGGATCGAAACCAAGCTCTCCTAGAGTTTTGCACCACTGATATAGATATATAAATGAGCATTCAAGAAATATAAAGAGTCAAAGCTAGATTGTGTTTAATCGGCATAATTATTTCTAAAATAATGACCTTGATAGACATATCTTTATATGATTACATTCTTTAGAGAATTGAAAATAATGCAGCCCAAACTACACAGATACCTTGATTTTAAAGACCCAAAACACCATAGTCATGCTATAAAACTACAGCCGAACCCGTTTGCTCGAACTCGCTTGGCTCGAAAACCTCGTTGGCTCGAACTAGACGAGAGGACCTATTACTTTATACTGAACGTAAACATTCCCGCTTGGCTCGAAATTTCCGAGGCGCGAGGTATTTTCGCCAGTCCCTGAGAGTTCGAGAAAACGAGGTTCGACTGTACACAGATAAACTGCATTTGCATATCAGAAATTGCCAAAACCATTTTGAAGGGAATAAAGACGATTTTCTGTGTATTACGTTTCATTTGTGTTTAAGTATTGTGAATAACTTATTAATCAGAGTTATATCCTGTCTTTTTAATTTCAGCCTACAGAACGATAGGGTTCCCGTCGTCGTTTAAATTAGATCGCCCAATTGATATAAAGAGTTCTGAAGTTATCCATCATATATTTGGAATATTGAAGAATTGTGACGATGATTATACACCGTCTTTCTTTGATTCTTGACCATGTTTGGGTCATTTATATATCTAGACCATTAAAGCATCGGCGCACAGTGTGAAAAATCCTTTTCAATGAAATAAAAGACAATATTCAGCGCGTTCCGTAAATGCTCAGGACCAAAACAATCGGTGCAAAACAGCAATTGGGAAATTCGGCTTATAATCGAGATTTTTTAAGTAAAAATTGCAAATGCCGCCGCACCCCGGGGACATCCTAGGTAAGGACATTTTCCGCTATTTTCGGTGTGAAAACAAACCACCGCATTCACTCGGCTCTGCGGGGCCACCTGGAAAGTAAAAACACGGTCCATTTCCCCCCGTATACCCCGGACCTTGGGGCGTGGTTATAATTGACTGCTGCGTAACGTATGCAAATATTTTTATAATATCGGTTTTACGATAAAATACAAGAGCATGTACACATATTTTTTCATTTTTTTTTTATCAAATATGCTTCCTTACATTCAAGCATTGGCCCCTCTGGGTCTGGGCCTCAAACTCCACACAGTATGGGCTCTGGTCAAAATTGGTGACATTGAAATTGTAATCAGTTTAAAACGTATTTTAAAAAAAAGTTGGCTGACTAATGGGTAAGCTTTCGGGTATTCACCAAAACACATGTTAAAAATATCTTCCTGAATCATTTATCAATATAGCTCATAAATAACTATTGTATATTTATTTAATTGAACGAATTCGTGGGGCATGACATACTCTGATTGATCGATTATAAAAGTAAGTTAACCAATTAAAATGGTTTGATTCGAGTTTATTAAACCAACTCAACTAAGACGGTTTCAAAGCGTAAATGCACCAGTTTGCCTTTCATTAACATCCCCATCCCCATCACCGGGGGGTTTAAAAATGTTTAATTGCCAATGCTTCATTGAATTCAAATATGCTCTAAAAGATAACTACCTGTTTATAAAACACGCGAGGATCATCCGCGGTATTTAATATCTCCATAACTAGTTGATACAATATTGTTTTTGAACAACTAGGAATAACAAGAGGCGTCAGTTTGTAAGTAAACTAGCTTTTTGGTTATTTTGATTGCATAAAAGTAACAACTATTGACATTCTTTTAAATAGAATTCAGTGAACTATGAAGATAAATTGAACTATCATATTATGCACCAGTCAATTGTAACCACGCCCCCCCCCCAGGTCCGGGGGTATACCGGGGATAGCCGGGGAAATGGACCATGTTTTTACCTTTCAGGTGTCCCCGCAGTGCCGGGTGAATGCGGTGGTTTTGTCTTCGCGCAAAAAATAGCGGGGAATGGGCCTTACCTAGGGTCCCTGGGGTGCCGGGGGCATTTGGCAGGGATTTTACCATCATTTCGTCTCCGCAAGGCGGGGATTTTACCCGGGGTTGGCTGGACCGAAAGTCAAAGTCCCCGCTATTCCCCGACCTGGGGGGGGGGGGCGTGGTTACAATTGACTGGTGCATTACGTATCGTATTTGTGTACCCATCGGATGAGATGTTCATGGAAGTATTATGCCTTGTGTCATGCGGTACTTTTGTAAAAAGTTCATAATTATTTGATACCAGTTTCGTAAGTTCAGCGTTTCTTTATTTACCAATTATTGATATATAAGGTTTTTTTACATCTGCTTCTTGAAATTTGCAACTGTTTGTTTTAACATGGCTGTTTATTAATGCTTTCTACTTTCAATGGACGGGCTGAATCATATTCAGCAAGCATGCATTTCCTAGGTTTATGTTGACATATTTCTAGTAGTATGCGGGATAATTCAAATCTGTGATATTTTGTATGTGCTATTTCTGCTGTTGTATACGTTATGTTTCTCTTGTTAAGTCTCTGTCGAACTTTTCTTTGTCGTAAACACTGTATTAGTATTCACATCATTCAGCAGCAAGAAAAAACGTCTTTTTTATTCATTGCTAAACATCATTGACCTAATCTTATCAGGGGCGGTCCAGGATTTGAGTGGGGGGGGGGGTAAGTTAGGGGGCAACCGCAACCATTTGACGCGCACGCTCCTTCAGAATCGGAGGAATGTGGCATAACTGTTTGCCAGGCGTGACTCACTCAAGATCGTAATTTTAACAACTGGTAGTCACATGTAAATTTTAACTGGGTGTACGATTAAATTGATTATATATATATATATATATATATATATATATATATATATATATATATATATATATATATATATATATATATATATATATATATCGTATATATGTAATTATCTCATCTTTTCGACTGTTTTACTGATGGTCATGAAATATTGTGCCCTTTATAGTAAATATCATATTAATTTGTTATTGATAACGCTATAATTGTAAGTGTTTTTACTTTTAAACTTTTAGAACGTTGGTTGGCAAAAACTGTCGAAAACATTAGAATGGCGGACTGTAGCAAGACTCGGATATTGGTCTGTATTATTATCATTTCGTCGTATAATCAAATATCATACTTCATTTTCATTGCTCTATAAGCAAGGCGCTTATATATTGCTTTATATAAATGTATGGTGTTGGGTTCCTCTATCGAATATTACTTTCAAATACATAAGTAACAACTACATGGTGTTCGAGAGGTGTTCGGGATGTTCGCGAAATTGTAACGTTAAAGGAACACATATTTTTAACAAGTTTTGAAAACTGGTATAAATGTAGATCAATACAATTGTTACATCCTGAGTTCTGGTAACCATGACAGAACAAATATGTGAAGTTCACGCCGGTCAAAACTATCTGAAAATGTTCTTGAACGTTTTCTACAATATGAAAACACCAAATATAGACGGGGTAATATCACGCTACAATATGTAACTTGTCACGTATTGACGTCATTTCCTAAAAATTTAAAGCAATACCAAATAAACATAATTATGTTTTCCGAATCATTGCTCTTTGTTCGTTAACTGGCAACATTGAATTTTCAACAGATCTTTTGTTTTGGTGATAAGGTTCAACAAACTTCGCAGCCCCTCGTAGACATAGAATCCCTGATGAATTAAAGTAAAATTGTCGATGAAAAGAAAACTGTCGGCCAAAGCGAAGCCCTTAAACGTTATGAGTTTAGGGCAGCACGTGTTTACACACCAAACTCGCCAGGTCACCAGAAAAGCGTCATGTCATAATAGCCCCTATGCGTATAAAGTATAAACAGTTTCTTATTGGTCAGTGGGCTGGATAGTATGTCCATATAAAATACCAGCTTATATTTATTACTTTTTTTACGTATACATGCAGATACAATAAGGCAAAAATAACGTTTTACTAGTGACTTTTATTAACGTATAGGTATTTCAGCAAGGTCAATCATAGAACTAATGCACCAGTCAATTGTAACCACGCCCCCCCCCCACCGGTCCGGGGGTATACCGGGGATAGCCGGGGAAATGGGACGTGTTTTTACCTTCCGGGTTGCCTCGCAGTTCCGGGTGAATGCGGTGGTTTTGTCTTCGTGCCAAAAATATCGGAGAATTGGCCTCACCTAGGGTCTCTGGGGTACGGGGGCATTTGCCGGGGATTTTACCATTAGTTCGTCTCCGCAAGGCGGGGATTTTACCCGGGCTTGGCTGGACCGAAGGTCAAAGTCCCCGCTATTCTCTGACCTGGGGGCCGTGGTGACAAGTGGCTGGTGCATAAACGGCTGATCCTCGTCATTTTGTATGTTTGCAGGCAATCCTATTAGGTGTTCTCTGCCTGACATTTGCTGAGGTCATAGCTGTATTCATTAATCAGGAATTAAGGTAATACCTTGTTTTTATTGATATTTTTATCACACCCCTTTTCGTATGTAAACTTTAAAACATAGCTTATTACAAAAACAATTCAAGAAACCCCTTTATAATGAGAGACAGAGAATGAAATTGTAATTACACTTTGTTATATGGTGTACATTCAACGATTTAACATTAAGGGCCTTCCACGGTGCAACGTCTTTTTTTATTATTTAGTTTTGAGGTTCAATAATTAGAAGCATAGCACATACTATACATCATTTGTACATATCATCGTTCGTAAATTTATCTCAACTTCTTATTACCCCAAAACATGTTGCAAAGAATGTGTCTTTTACCCATGAAAAAAGTTGTTCCTCAAAACTAAATCAAACATGAACGTTTAAAACATTTGTATTTTGACCATTCTCTTTTGCACCGTGGGAAAAGGGTAAAGGTCATACTGCATGAACGCACGAAACAGAAGAATCAATCCTTAAAACGAGTACCATAACCATTTAAAGGGACTGTCTCACAGACTTGCACCAAAAAAGTTTTGTTTTTTTTTGTAACGAATCTCAGGACAATTATCTAATAGAATGTGTTACGCTTTGATGTCAAAATTGTAAAAAAGGTACCAAAATGTTAAAAAAAATGTGTCGGAGCCCGGGTTCGTACCAGCGTCGCCAAAATTGAAGACTGGTGTCTTCCTTACTGAGCTATCAAGACTACCACAAGTAGGATGACATAATTAAGCTATAAACCTACCTCGGTATTATCACGTGATAACGCCGACTAGCCAATCACGCATAAGGAATGAATTCTACCCGGTAGACATACCCAGTAACTTTTTTTAATGGAAAAATACAAAATAACTGCTAAACTTAAATAAATTGTAAACTATGTGGTACATTAATAATTAAGTTTCAATGCATTGAACACATCGATGCCAAGTTTATGTCATTTTTAGACAATTTTTTTTTCGCTATTTTTTCATCTGCGAGACAGTCCCTTTAAAGATGCACTCTTACTCCCAAATTAGATTAACCACAATAATTACAATTGTTTTATTTTTCCAAATGATGAATAAATGTCGAAAACAATGGTTCTTATGAAGGATACCGAGTTTAATTTGAAAGAAATGTACGCATAAAAAATACAGTATTTCTACCTTATGAGACTATAGTATTTCACAGTAAATCTTTTAGCATTCACAAATCATTTAATATTTTTGCATATTCATCTATTAAATATACGGTTTCAATCTTGTTATCAGTGATTAATATTTTCCATAAATGCATTATTTAGTAAGTAGTTTAAGTTTTATCAATCGAAATTTGTGTTTGTTATACATGTGTATGTTTTAATTTTGAATAAGAGCGTCACTTTAAACATATAATAGCATATGTATATGTTATATGCGAAACGTATACATGCGGAAAGCCGTTTATTAAATTGTTTCACATTTTGTTTCCTTTCTTTCTAATATGTAATCATTGTTTTAGACATCGAGATTCTAAAGAAAAGGAGATCAACGCTGAAAACATCAACTCCTTCTTTCCGGGGTACTTCCGATCCCCCGAGGAGCAGCGGCTATATGAGAGTAGATACATGAGCGGCTTCACAAACAGAACTGTCGTGGAACCAAGAATATCTTATTTTGATACGACATGCGGTTTTAGCTGCAGAAGCACATTCGCCAAAAAACTGAAGAAGCGACAATTGGCCGCCGTGGAACACGGATGTTGTAGATCGTACGTCATTTCATATTAAAGCTGCACTCTCACAAATTGACAGTTGTGACCTTTTTTATTTGTAATTTTTATACATACGAATAACACCGTAAATACATATGAGGCTATTTGGCATTGATCTATTCTTTCAGGAACGTGGCATTTATTGCTCCAAATAAACGAAGCAATGTGAATGGACGCGAACGAACCATTCTGCAGTTTGGTACAAACAAGCAGTACTTCGCCGTGCACAGCTGCACGTAAGTTTGATAATATAATTAGAGTTTATATTGCGGTAAATTAGTGACCGCGGTCGCGTTAGAAAGTTGGCCTCTTAATGCACGTACTGTATATAGTAAAACGTACGGGGGAAATTTGGAGTGGTCCGATAAGGCAGGTGGCCTTTTAAAGCAGGTGACCGTTCATCTAGGTTTGACTGTAATGCTTAGAAGCTTGTTCAGTTATACTTTGAGTTTGAGTACTGCAAATCACGATATCCAAAGGTTAATTCATGGTAATGTTTCTGGTTCGTTCAAATACCGCCTCGTTCACATGTAGGTTTCTTATTTTCTTATACTCTCTTTATTTCATTACTGTACCAGTAAACAAGAAAGCCCTGTCGGTCTTTTCCCTGTTGTGTAATGACTTATTTCAATGAAATAAAATCATAGCAATCATTTGACATTTCAGAGCGTTGCGCTTCTGTAGAGGTTGCCAATGTTCGCAGGAGAACGGTATGTATATCGGCGTTGCTGTGAAGGATGGTGTGAAAAAAGTAGACGACCTAGATGATGTAGAGCTGGACTTTTTCTACTTTGACGGCTGCTGCAAGTGCATTAATGACTAACTTTATGTTTTCTATTTCATTACATTACATGCCAAACATAGATAATTTATTATTTACCTATAAAAGGATAATAATGTAAAAAGAAGACAATGTAGGTGTGCCACAGACGGGATACTTTAATCAGAAATACACTCACATTCAGGGCAAATGGTTCCAAGAAAAAAAAAATGTGCCAGCAAAATACACCTGGCTTCAATGTTCTTATACACAAATCAAATAGAAAAAAAACACTGCTAAAGAGCAGTCATAGAGTCCGGAACCACTGCGGCACCCACTCTCAGACTCAACATCACTTGCACTGCCATGGTAACAGAAAATTACCAAACTGGAAAGATAAATATGCATGACACAGTATCCATAGTAAATGAAAATTTGACAATTTGAAAGAAGTTTATACTATCCCGTCTGAGCGTCGAATGACCAATTCAATACTTTAGAAGCACGAGGAAAACTACTTATTTACGCACGAGTAAACAAATCTATACCAAGTAGTACTCCTATACCGCAGATATAATAAATACATTTGTGTTTTCTATTTCATTTCATTACATGCCAAACCGTGATGATTCCGTTTCAACATAGGAATTATGGGGGTAGGGGTGCAATAAGAAGTAATATTAATGATGTGCACCGAAAGTAAAATTTAGATTTTGAATTGTAAAATCTTAATGAATTTGAAAGCCTACCACAAAGGCTACGGGCAGTTCTCGGTGAATAGCAATCACTAAGACGAACATGGTGACGTTTATTCACATATTTATCGTCAATATGGCAATATTACCAAATAATACATGCACATTTGTGTTCTCGGAGAGAACCTCAATAAAATCTGTATTTGTGGAGTACCCCGTTCCACATTTAAACATGAAGTGTAGTGTTTGTCTCATAGTAAGGAAAATGTTCCATGGACACACAACGTCAAATAAAGGGACCGTCTTTAGTCACTTATTAAATATTGAAGCTAAATCTGATAAAATAGAATAAGTAATATAACTTTATTTAATATATAAATATTTAATGCGGATCCCAGTTCAAAAGTAAGTGGCATTCCGGACTCCAGTCCAGTCCACCCGTTTCCGGGTGAAGATCAGCACGTCCCCGCCCCCAAAGTGCGCCCTCTATAACGTCAAATACTGAAACCGCCCCTGCACCTGTTCATGGTTTTAAATGTGCAGTATCTGTTAAGAAAATAAAGGCACTTTACCTAATTTGCAGCAGAATACATAATCAACATGACAAACATATTCTAAAATACTCGAGGGGACATCTAAGGATATGTCAAATATCGTGCACTTAATATGTTGCTTGCATACATTTGCATTTCTCCAGTATTAGCCACTGTTCCCTGTGGTATTTGCGTATGCCATTTCAGTGTCTAAATGGTATAAACATATTTCAATATTTGGGTTACATAAGCTGTAGGGAAAACAAACTACAAGCTTTTATATACTTACTGTTACTGTGCAAAGTCTTAACGGTTGCTGTTATAAAATCATTATGGCGCAGTCACAATATAACGGATAAAAGTAACGTATGCCGACGTATGTGAATATTCACCACTGAGTATCAAATAAGGCAGCCTCTATTGACAATGTGGTATACGAGTATTTTAAGGTATCACTTTCACTAATCATTGAATTCCTCTTTTAATCATATATTGGACATTAAGTCATTTCCAAGTTCCATGGCATCTGGTGTTATTATCCCAATTCAAAAAAATGGTCATCAGCAATTCAAGTTGATAAACTATTTATTGACGAACAAGTATAGAGAGCAGAGTGGCGCAGTGGAAGCGTGCTGGGCCCATAACCCAGAGGTCCGTGGATCGAAACCACGCTCTGCTAAATTTTTTGCACCACTGTTAGTTATGATACAGATATATATATGAGTATTCAAACAATATAAAGAATCAAAGCTAGATTGTGTTTAATCGGCATAATTATTTTTCAAACTGATGACCAACAAACATATTTTTATATGATTATATTCTTTAGAGAAAAAAAATATGCAGCCAAAACTACTGATATATCTAGATTTTAAAGAACCAAGACACTATCGTAATGCGATAATATACACGGATATGGAACTGCATTTCAATATCACAGTTAAAGCAAGTTGATATATAAAGTTAATTTTCATAAGTGAAAGAAAACGAAGGCACAGATGGTTCAGTTTGTTTGAAGTATATTCTCAAAATAACAAACCATTTATGTTTGAAATCTACACCGAGATAAAGCAGGTCTTGTTCAAACTCGGTAAAGTGCTTTTATTCCGTTCCGCATGTTAGAAGACAGCAGCCCATTTACTTTCGATGGTACAGTGGAAAGGGAGACACACATACATGTAATATCGATTTCCTTTCAAATAAAAGAAATTTCAGTTACTAAAAATATGGCCCTTGGCAAAATATTGAAATGTATTGCATCCGGCATTTTAAATTGTCAACAGAGGACGGACTAGTTGGACGAGCAGAGTGGCGCAGTGGAAACGTGCGGGGCCCATAACCAAGAGGTCCGTGGATCGAAACCACGCTCTGCTAGATTTTTTGCACCAATGAATGTGTTTTTATGATCTAGATATTCAAATGAGCATGCAAACAAAACCAAGAACCAAAGCAAAATTGTGTTTAATCGTCACAGTTATCTAAAGCTTCACTGACATCTAGATTTTAAAGATCCTGGACACCTATTATGATGCGAGGTTTTGATATTTGTGTATCAAAAATAAAGCGAGGTGAGCCAAAAAAGTGTTTTTTATTAAAGACATACAGTCATGACAAAGCAGAATCAGCTTATTTTGGTATATTTTCAAAACGAAAAACCATCCATCCATCCATGTCAGTGAAACTTTGGTCACATACCTTTTCCTCTAATTAATATATTCATATAAGGATATGTTGTTTGGTCATCAATTTAGATAACCAACACTGATTTAAAGCAGGTCTTGTTCCAAATGGCAGAAATAATGCCTTATTCAGTTTCGTGTGCTATAAATTGAAAACAACGGATAAGGCTCTGAATTTCTGCTTTCGATTCTACAAGGAAAAAATATACACACAGAGTGTCGATTTTCCCTCCTTTGAAAGTATATTTGTACTACAAATTAAGCCTTTGGCCAAGCATTAAAATGTATTGCATCAGACATTTAAAGTGACACTCTTACTCAAAATGAATACATATACATGTATAACAAATAGACATTTTGAGTGATACACCTTTAAAGTTCTACTAACTAAATAAGCATGTACATTTCGGAAACTATTGAATACTGATAACAAGATTGTAACCATGTATGGTCCGATTATGCTTTTTTTCGGAGATTTGTTAGTAGCTTAATATATTTTTCTAAACGTTCCCTTTTAGCATACCTCTTTGCTGCCCATGGGGAACACCTGACACATAGTGCTACTCGCGAGACGCACCTCAAGTACAGTGCTCCTCGTGGGAGGCCTCTCACGTATAGTGCTACTCGTGGGACACCCCTCACGCATAGTGCTACTCGTATGACACCCCTCACACATAGTGCTACTCGTGGGACGCCCCTCACGCATAGTGCTACTCGTGGGACGCCCCTCATGCATAGTGCTACTCGTGGGACGCCCCTCACGCATAGTGCTACTCGTGTGACGCCCCTCACGCATAGAACTACTCGTGGGACGCCCCTCACGCATAGTGCTACTCGTGGGACGCCCCTCACGCATAGTGCTACTCGTGGGACGCCCCTCATGCATAGTGCTACTCGTGGGACGCCCCTCATGCATAGTGCTTCTCGTGGGACGCCCCCTCACGCATAGTGCTACTCTTGGGACGCCCCTCACGCATAGTGCTACTCGTGGGACGCCCCTCACGCATAGTGCTACTCGCGAGACGCCCCTCACGAATAGTGCTACTCATGGGACGCCCCTCACGCCTAGTGCTACTCGTGGGACGCCCCTCACGCATAGTGCTACTCGTGGGACGCCCCTCACACATAGTGCTACTCGCGAGACGCCCCTCACGCCTAGTGCTACTCGTGGAACGCCCCTCACGCATAGTGCTACTCGTGGGACGCCCCTCGCGCATAGTGCTACTCGTGGTACAACACTCACGCATAGTGCTACTCGTAGGACGCCCCTCGTGCATAGTGCTACTCGTGGGACGCCCCTCACGCATAGTGCTACTCGTGGGACTCCCCTCACGAATAGTGCTACTCGTGGGACACACGTCACGCATAGTGCTACTCGTGGGACGCCCCTCACGCATAGTACTACTCGTGGGAAACCAGTCACGCATAGTGCTACTCGTGGGACACCCCTCACGCATAGTGCTACTCGTGGGACACCCTTCACGCATAGTGCTACTCGTGGGACGCCCCTCACGCATAGTGCTACTCGTGGGACGGCCCTCACGCATAGTGCTACTCGTGGGACGCCCCTCACGCATAGTGCTACTCGTGGGACACCCCTCACGCATATGGCTACTCGTGTGACACCCCTCACGCATAATGCTACTTGTGGGACGCCCCTCACGCATAGTGCTACTCGTGTGACTCCCCTCACGCATAGTGCTACTCGTGGGACGCCTCTCACGCATAGTTTTGATCGCCGATTACGTAGACCGTCACTCGGATTTCTCTTACAATTACATTACCCTATATATAAATATATTGTCAATAGGTTATATATAGAGTAAAATAATGTATATATTTTACTCTGTATATAACCCATTGACAATATAATATATACATACATTATATTGTCAATAGGTTACATAAAGAGTAAAATATCGAGAGAAAACCGCTGTGGTCATACCTACGCCGGATTTGGAGGAACTATTTCTCCAAGAGGTTTATTATATATTCGTGTTTCAGATGAATACTTTATTAACAGTTACCGATAAACTTTGGTTCACCCATTTATTTCTATAATTATTATACTAGAGTTATATATGGAAGGGTATTAACGCAAAAATTACATCTTGCTTTCTTACGTTACATCGTGCTTTCTAACTTGTGCATCTTGCATTCTGTCTTGTACATCTTGCATTCTGACTTTTACATGTTGCTTTCTTACATGCACATTATGCTTTCTGCTGTGTGCGTCTTGCTTAATTGTATGTTGATATCGTTATTTAACGATCAATTATTATTCATTTGTTGATCTGGTATATTAATTCAATAACTTAACCTGCAACTGTTTGTATTTAGGTCTATTTACTCAGCTTGAATGACGAATGTCATAAGGTAGAATGACGCATAGCCGAAAGCCGAATGCAGCAAGCATAATACGACGCGACATCTGGTGTAATAATATGTGACACCCAAATTATGCTAACAGGTGGCGCTACAGTTATATTCTCGGTAAAGTCCGTATTGCGGTTCGGATTCAGTTTACCAAGTTACGTCCCTTTGTTTTTAAAATTTCCATTTCCACTATGGAGGAAATAAGGTAAATATATATACAAAACGATTTAACCAATTTTTGTATTTATTACTAAAACTCTGTGGGTCAAATTATATTTCCAGCTGACAATGACAAGTTGCAAATTTCCAAATCAATGATTTTAGAATTATTTTTTTTTATCAACAAAATAATTATAAAAATAGAATGCATTGTGTGCATGTCATAATGCAAAATGTAAAAGTAAGAATCCAAGATGTACAAGTCAGAAAGCACGATGTAACGTAAGAAAGCAAGATGTAATTTTTGCGTTAATACCCTTCCATAGTTATAACTGAAAATGTCGGCTTGCCCTAAAACTTTGACCGGACGCAGACGCCGACACCAGGTCGAGTAGTACTAAGCCTCCATTATTCTTGGAAAAAAATCGAGGTAAGAAAGTATGTTCGAGCACTTGTTAGTTTTTTTTGTTTGTAATGATTGTGTACGAAAGCAAATGTTTCGGACCATTCAGCTTCCAGAAAACGTTTTGAAAAGGGATAACCAATACGAAACAAATGGTAAGTAATGTAAAATGTTCATTTTATTATGTAATTATTATTTTTGACATAATTTGCTGTTTTAAAAGTCAGATACTCATTTTTTTAACAAAGGGAAGGGAACAGCAACTGATTTAAAAGTAGGTCTTAAATTTGTTATTTCCGCTTCTTAGCCTGCCGTGAAAACTTTCACTGTTTAATTTCACTGATAAAACACCTAATTTCACAGAAAAAACATGAACGAAACAAGATGTCTGTGAAGTTAGCCTATGTAGCCGATGTAGCCTATGTAGCCTATGTAGTAAACAGGCTGCAACGTGCAGCCTACGTAGCCGATTTAGCCTGTGTAGTAAACAGGCTGCAACGTGCAGCCTATGTAGCCGGTGTAGCCTGTTTAGTAAACAGGCTGCTACATGCTTAGTCAAAAAAGAGCGTGCAACAATAAAGAATACTGTGTAGGACATACAATTACTATCACGTACTTATCAGCAGCAACTCTAGTAAAAATGATCAGCTTTTTTATATATGTGTACATGCATTACACTAGCGGGTTGGAAGGGACGCTTACATCGCGCGCCACTCTAAAATTACCCAATGTGTAGCTTGTGTAGTAACCAGGCTACAACGTGCAGCTTATATAGCCTGTGTAGTAAACAGGCTACAACGTGCAGCTTATATAGCCTGTGTAGTAAACAGGCTACCACGTGCAGCTTATATAGCCTGTGTAGTAAACAGGCTACCACGTGCAGCTTATATAGCCTGTGTAGTAAACAGGCTACCACGTGCAGCTTATATAGCCTGTGTAGTAAACAGGCTACCACGTGCAGCTTATATAGCCTGTGTAGTAAACAGGCTACCACGTGCAGCTTATATAGCCTGTGTAGTAAACAGGCTACCACGTGCAGCTTATATAGCCTGTGTAGTAAACAGGCTACCACGTGCAGCTTATATAGCCTGTGTAGTAAACAGGCTACCACGTGCAGCTTATATAGCCTGTGTAGTAAACAGGCTACCACGTGCAGCTTATATAGCCTGTGTAGTAACCAGGCTACAACGTGCAGCTTATATAGCATATGAAGCCTGTGTAGCAACCAAGCTTCAATGTACAACATATTTAGCCTGTATATCCCATATATGAATAAAAGCGAGGATATCTCATGTAGGAAAAGATAATAATGAATGGGTTTTACAATAAGTATGTTGTGTTTAACAAATTGGATTTTATGCTAACTTGTTGTTGCTGTTTTTGTAATAGATACAACATGTATAAAAAGACTGTGTTTATGTTTTTAAGCTTGACTAATCGAATAATAAGGAGAGCTAAAATACTCACTCTGGCGCCGGCGTCGACGTCACGCCTTGCTTAAGGTTTTGCGTGCAAGTACTGATGATATTTTATCTCAGCAAGTACTTTATGTATACTATTAACCCTTTGTAAAAGGCTTCCAAACCATCACACCAACTTAAATAGGCAAATTAGATAACTCTATCTTGCATTCAATACAAATTATGGCCCTATATATTAGGACATAGAATTGCTGGTTAACATTTTCGTACAACTACAATGAAGTTTATATCTCAGTAACCACTGAATGTTTAATATTGAAGCTTTATGCAAGGTTTCCTAAGCAGCACACCACCTGCAATAAGCAAGTTGGATAAATCTATCATGCATTTAATGCAAAGTATGGCCCTTTGTTTTTTACTCAGAAACTCTGGTTAAAGATTCGTGTGCAACTACGTAATTTCAAATCTCAGTAACCAATGTAACCAATGTATAAGGACATGCTCTATTACTGTCCAATTCTTTACAAAATAAAAGTACTATATTAATCTACATTCTTTGTACTTTCTTTCATGGAGAAAAACTATATCGATCTATAATAGTAATTTTACAGCCACAAGTTGAAAATTTGTATATGCTTACTTTCACATTGGGTCACCTTGCTCTGTTTGCACTGGGTCGGTTGAATTACCGTATGACCGGAAGGGGGGCGGGGGGTTTCATACTATATTGTGAGTGAAGAGGGCATATCCAGAGTGAGGGTGCATAGGATGGTTGGGGAAGCTGGAGGAAGGGGGTTGATGAGGTTAAGAAATGGTATTAAATGTAACTTTAATTACCGGAAAACACATCAATGTTCATTATTATAAACAATATATTTTATGTGACCCAACGAATTTACTATATGCTTTTGCTAAAATCATTGAAAATAGATATGAGGTGATCGGTTTCTAAGGTATAAGACCAATGAATAAGTATTGCATTCGGACGATCTATTTTCATATGAGAATAAAACACACTTTTATACAGAGATATAGCCTAACCTGGGACCATTTAAAATTTAATCCTTCTCCAAGGCCTAACCTGAAATAAAGCAATCATTATGTAAATATGTGATGGAATGTAAATACCTAAAAACCCAAAAGCTAACAATGAATGTAGTTAAAATGTTGGTTCACAAACGACATAAATCGTATGATATATTTATAAATTAATATTAGTGATGTTCCTTAACGACAATCACACTTATTCATATAATGTATTTTCATGATCAATGTAGTCAACCTAGTCAGCTTCTGGTAAGATATTGGTCCCTTTCTGTGACATATCAGTAATAACATCCCATTTAGCTACATTCCGACAATGTGGTCATTATTTGGACCCCTGCTGAGACTGGCGGTGCCAGGGTGCATTGTCAGTTCTTCTTTCATCAGACCTTTAAAGTTTGTTTTCAAACGAACTGATACGTATATATGTCATCTATAAAAATGAAATAACAAAGCATGTATTTCATTTGCCTATAGAACCTGGCGCATTATCAAAGTGATCAACCGAGTCAGCTTCTGGTGAAATATTGGTCCTACCTATTGGCTCTGTGTTTCTATGGGGTGAAATAAAATAGTTGAGTACCCAATACAAATGATTCCATACACATTAATACTTTTCGTTGATTTGCAATAATGCCCCATCAAATGATGATAGTTATTCTGAACTACGTTATAAGTGGACATTTCGATATGTATAGAAATCAATTTCGGTCTGGCCTTGTATCATATTTAAATAGTATTGTGAATAATTAAGATAATTGCACAAAACAGTCTGAACGATTCATCGAACCATTTAACTGATACAGTACGCAGTGTTGTCGATAAAACAGATGTAATTATAATATATGTATGTGATCGCAAGATTTACTACATGTATAAGAATATTGCACGTACAAAAGAAAAGTGCCCTTTACAAACGCATAATGTCTGAAATTATTTACCAAATGAACATCTTATCGAAAGTATAGATAAATTATCAACGCATTTATGTAATATATTCAACTTTATTTCGAACTCGGGCTTTATCCCGATAATTGGGTGGAAGGTATTATCATCCCATTGCATAAAGAGGGTAGTCATTCATATATTCATTAGTTAAAAAGTAGTGAAATGATAACAATCGATTGTATGTTACATTAGTAGATATGATGATACAGTTTGATTCTGTTTATAGAAATGCCTTATGGATGAAAATGTATAAATGTGGTATCCACGGGTAACTACTTCGAAGTATTCGTGTACCAAAAAATCAAATTATGTGTAAACACATGTTCTGACTATTCTGAATATTGGTTTAAGGCAATTGGAATTAATTTCACCTCTTTTGTTTTATCTCTTTGTCGAAGATCTTGAGTTACATCTACAAAATAATGTTGATTCAGATTTACTATTAAATGAATGATATAGTACTATATGGCTATTGTAGGAAAAACGCCTTCCGAAGTACATGAACATTTAGAAACTTCGAACGAATATTGTAATACACGGTCTTAAAGTAAATACTTCTCAAACTGAAATTTTGGTGTTTCGTAAACGTGGTGGACTTTTAGCCACTGAACATTGGACCTATAATGGGGATGCCATCGACGGAGTGAATGATTTTTTATCTCGGGAATGTATTTAATTATACTGGGATTTTTTCCCTTAATCAAGAGCATTTCACTGGTGAAGTCCACAAGGCTACGTACTTACTTAGCAAATGTAAAGACTATGCCCTTAGTCCAAATACGCTATGTCAATTGTTTGATGAATTCGTTTTATCTGTTTTGAACTTTTCTTGTGAAATATAGGGAAATTCCAAATCCAAAGAGATCGAGCGAATACACCTTAAATATTGTAAAATATTGTGGTAAATCCAAATACTTGTAATGCCTGACTTTATGGTGAAATCGGAAGATATCCGTTATATGCTAATATATATAGATAAGAATTATGAAACATTCGATTAAAGTAATACATACTAATAATTTTAGTATTAAAACTGAGTATGAACCAGCTTTAGTTGATTGTAGTTGAGGTAATGGAACTGTGTATCCAATGTCAAGAAAGTATGAGATGATGATGGTTTCTTTTATATATTCGATCCTTTTGTCAATAAAGATCATTATGCATGTTTGTATAAAGTTAAATGTAGAGTGGTAAAGACCTTTAAATAAGATTGGTTCGGTTCGTTAAATAAAAGTTCTGTTTTAAATATGAAAACATTATTTAAATATACTTTATTATATGAAAAGTATAAACAAATTTTGCTGAAAAGCCTACGTTTATACTTTACTAGACTTAGACTATCTGCGTTCATTTGTTCGTACTCAAAACGTAGTTTGTTTCTTGCAAATAATGCTTGCAACTGTAGAAGTATTTAAACTATTGTCACCTTATTCGCAAATAAAATCTAAATTTAGAATGCCCTCGTAAAACTTGTGTGATTGTGAATAAATGCAAAATTGAATGAAACTGCGCACGTTTTTCAGGCGTTAAACTATGTTTTTAAGTTCTGGTTATGTATTAAGAATTTATAATAGAGCGATGCGATTGTTACCTCGCAATTAAGTGAAATTCATTCTACGAGCACGGTTCAATTCAAATGTACAATACTCTGTTCGTACCACATTTACCTGTAAAAATACTTGCATATCGCAGTTAGCAGCATCGCGGCGATATGCCGCGTGCATGTATTCGGAAGTCGTACACGGCATCAGATGAACGTGGTGATGACACGCACCACCGAGTTGGCTACCGCGGAATATATCGCCGCGTTATTCCACGATGACACCATTTCCCCCACGGTGGTTTCGCGTTTCTGAAAGACGCCAGAAGACAGGGTACGCATACGCAGCAGACACTTAAGACTATTCCCTATACTCATTTCATAAGGGTATACTGGAGTCGGTAAGATTATATGTATTCTCAAAGACGGGGTCAGTGCATGGCTCAGGAATAAAGGAAATTGGGTTGTCAGTACGACAATAAGATGCCGCACCCAAATCCTTGGGATCCCCTGTTTGGATGGAACAGGCATACTGCCCTACTTTGGTGTGGCTGGTACGACCAGAAGGAGGTTATGTGACTCCATAAGACCGGGGACTGGCATCTAGGAACATTGAGGGTTATCTCCTGGTACCACCAACTGACTTCAATCTCGGACCAGCTTGGCCAAAATTGACCCCCAACTTCTTGGGACCATCTATCTTGTTTGACCTTCTTTGTGTGGCTGGTATGACCAGAAAGAGGCCATGCAATGCCCTAAGACCAGGTTTTATAATGTATTGGATATTCAGGAATATAACTTAGCAACGCTCAATAACTTCCATTTTGGGATCAGCTTGACAAAAATTGACTCCAACGTCTTGGGACCTTTATGGATAAAACAAACACAGTGAACTACTTTGGGTGGATGGTACGACCAGAAGTAGGCGATGTGACGCCCTAAGACCGGTTAGTGGTATAACATGAACACCATATGCTATTACGTAGCACTGCCCAATAACTTCCACCTAGGGCTCAGCTTTGACTCAAAATTGACTCGAACGTATGGGAAACTCGTAGTTGGTTAAAACAAGCATACTGATCTAATTTGGGTTGCTGGTACAACCAGAAGGGGGCGATGTGACACTCTAAGACCGGGTAATGTCATGTAGTGGTAATCCAGGTAAATCACCTAGCACCACCCAATAACTTCAATCTTGGGGTAAAGTGACCAAAATTGTCATCTAACGTCTGGGGACCCAGTATTTGGGTGGAACAATCACATTTAACCTACATTTGGTGGCATGTAATACCATTATGAGGCGATGTGACGCCCTAAGACCAGGTATTTGCATCTAGAGGACATCTTCAGCGATCACCAAACACCAACCAATAGCTTCCATCCAGGGGTCAGATTGACTAAAATTGACCCCGAATGTCTGGGGACCCGCTTTTGGGTAAAAACAAGAAATGTTATCTACATTTGGCTGGTGGTACGACAAGAACGTGGCTATGTGGTGACCTTAAACAGGATAATATCATGTAGGAGACATCTAGGGAAATCACCAAGAACCGCAAAATAACTTCCATCTTGAGGTCAGCTTGACCAAATCGACCCCAACGTCTTGGAAACCTCTTTTTGGGTAAAAAAGCAAAAAGAACTCCTGTGAAATCATTTATATTCGTTGGCATGAACTTTCGTGGTTTTCTGGAAATTAACATTCTCGTGGGTACTTGAATTCGTGGTTTTTCATTTTTGGAAAAAAAATCCGATCGTCCTAAATCGTCTGCATAATCTCCACGCGCTGGGCACGTGATTTACGTCTTCTACGTCACACGGTTTATGACACTCGCCATAGTAGTACAACATGCCAATAAGAGCATATACCCATGTCAATTATCGATTTAATTGGATATTACGGTCATAAAAGAAGATGGACCCTGATCTAAAATAAAGGGAGGGGAAGCCATTGAATATCAATTAAGAATTTTGCAAACTGTTAAAACACCGAGAAGGTGCGTATATTTGAGTACAAACAATCAAAGTAATCGATTAAATACTTCATTGGAGAAAAAAAATCGAGTACCGACACTCAACACGCACATCTTGTAAACCTGGAGATTTTCATGAACAGCACACGTTACAGCACGTCTTTCGTCATTTGGTTTAAACACAATTAAATGATTTGGTTTATAATTTGTTAAAGGCAGATATAATATATTACCAAAACAATTATAGTAAGATATAAAGTGAGCTCGGAATTAACGCTGTACAGTACTGTTAAGACCAAACTTTACACCCTTGTGCACTAGGAGTGAACTACTAGTGAACAATTTGTGCACTATTGATAAACTAATGTAGTCTGTAGTTTATTTGATAAGCCAGTATTGATTTTTCTGGTCCACTGAGATTGGCCTTACTATATTGATTTTATATCACTGATAAGATCTTTTCCTCTACCAGTTCATTTCAAAACTTGTGACAAATCTTTTAGTATTCACTGATGACTTTATGATGTAAAGCTATTGTACTAGGCTTATAAGACAAGGGGTTTCTATATTTGTCAATTTTATTTTATTGTTGATAAAAAAAGAATATTACATTTCTTAAAATAAGTACATTAAGTTTATTTGTAAGCCAATATTTTGAAACAGGAGTGTTATATAATATAATTATGTTACTATTATAACATCTGAACAATTATGACAAGGGGATACATGTACTATATTTTTCAATTTTATTTTATTGTTGATAAAAAAGAATATTACATTTCTTAAAATAAATACAATAAGTTTATTTGAAAGCCAATATTTTGAAACAGGTGTGTTATATAATATACTTGTGTCACTATTGTAACATCTGATCTATTATAATATTTACAACACATAATACTGTTTTGCTCTCTTAACAGACGTAGGCTAGAACAGATGAAATGTCAAATTTCTTCCCAACAACTCATCACAAGTACACATTGTTTTTGTCCATAACACGCACACACTCAGCCCACACCTGATGATGTAAATCATTTTTTTCGGGCCAGTAACTAAAGAAAAGGGGACCCGTCATTTACTTGTCATATTTGTCAATTTTTAATTCTAATGCAGATGAAATAAAGAATAAAACATTTCTTAAATAAATTATTTCTTAGCCAATATTTTAAATAAGAGTGTTATAAATATAATTGTGATACTATTGTAACATCCAAACAATTATGATTTTTTTGGTAATTCTAAATCCTACGTATAAAAGTGAACAGCACTATTATATATTCAAACTGTAAATACAAAATCATTGTATCATTTATGATAAAAAAGTAAATGTGATTTAACAAAAGAAAAAATGCATGCGGTTGAAAAAAAAGATCTTGCCTTAATTAGAATGATTTAAAAATAGTAGCTCAAGCTATTTTTCAGATTTTTTTACGTAACTATATTCACGATTTATTTCATTAACTTTCCATAAATAAACATCTTTAAAGCCTAGTTTTAGCATTTGATACTGAATATATCTATTTATCTTTTTCTATAAAAATAGCACAAAGGGAATTGTCCTACCAAATGGCCAACTAACCAGGCATTAAAATTAATTGAATATCAGCAAAATGATAAAATGCTTATTCATACTTTTGTAATGAGATTACCCATTGTAACAGTGTTAGCCCCAATAGGTCAGAGCCAATAAACAATACACAGGAAGTATCAGGAACCCTGCTGTGATAACATTCAAAATGGCAAAAGATGAAATTATCCTATGCATTCAACCATTAACCAGGCATTACAATGAATATTATTTCATATTAAACTTGCTATTTGATGTTAAAATACATGATATGCATGGTAAATATTAAATATCTCCACTCTTAATAATTTGATTAACAAATGATGAAAAGTGTCATTTAAGATGCAGAATAAGATTTACCAAAATTAATAATATTGTTTTAATATTCCAAAAAGAATGAATAAATGTCAAAAACAATGGTTCTTATAAGGGTACCGAATTTAATTTGAAAGAAATGAGCATAAAACACGCTACCTCTACCTTATGAGACTATTGTAGACTACAGTAGTGTACAGTAAATCTTTTAGCATTCACCAATCATTTAGTATTTTTTGCGCTTTCTGCTGTTAAATTCACGGTTACAATCTTGTTATCAGTAGTTAATATTTTCCATTAATGCCTTATTTAGTAGGTAGTTAATGTTTTATCAGTCAAAATTTATGTTTGTTATTCATGTGTATGTATTGATTTTGAATAAAAGTGTCACGTTAAGAAATAGTATTTTTGTTTTATTATGCAGTTGCAACACAAAATATAATAAAAAATAACTATTTTCCATCTTTTATTAAAACATATTTGTTTGCATCTCTTCTCTAAAACAAAATTCGTAAAAAATATATTGAGTTTCCTTCAAAGGCCTAGTTTTAGGAATGGTTGTCATGTTAATTGTCTGCTGTGTATCCCTTGTTTATTGCACTAGTGTCATTGCAGGGGCCAATTTCCTGTGTAATTGTTTATTGGCTTGGGGCCATTTAGAGTTGACAACATTTAGAGTAGAAAATAGCATTAGCTCATTAATACACAACCACTTCTTGCATAAACATGTATGCATAGCAAATGTAATAATTTGACTGATTGGGAGTAAATAATAAACAAAAAAAGTAAAAAGGGTTTTATTCCATTTAAGTTGTAAAATATAAATAATTTTAATGGGATGTTATAAATAATACTACTCATATTCTTATTCTAAAGCATTTGATAGTTAGCAGGAGGCAATAAAGATAAAAATCAATACACAGTGTACTATGGGGGGGGGGCTCTTAAAGAAGGCTTAAATTAGCTTTCAATGGATAGTATTTCATTTAATAATGGAGCAGCATAACCAATAATACAAAATGCCTAAAATATACGTTTATCTATTATGTGTATCAAATTAGAAATGCAATTAATAAATCTGGGTACAATGTAGAAAATATACTATAATATTTAATGGTGTACTTATTTGATGATGATTGCTGTCAGGCTGTCACCTTAAATCCGAACACATTTGTTAAACAAGAATAAACATAAAATTGAAAGTTTCAGAAGAGTTGGAAGAAAATCTTTGTTAATATATCCTTTGAATGAATCAACAATGGCACAACAATTTCACAGTTTGAGCTTGGAACAATATATAAGGCGTGAACTTTGATAATTAACTATTACAAATAACGAACAACGTGTAGTTATCACCTTGTGAAACTTTAAAGAAAGGCTCATGAACTCCTTTGAATGTTATGTCATAAAAGTATTTGAAGATGAAACCCTTTTATTTAGAACCAAAGTTATATAATTAAAGCTATCAATTAATATGAAAATAATGCAATGCATATTTATAAAGAAAACAAAAACATTTAAATGTTTAAATGTTTGACAAATTAACTTTATTTTATAAAACAACATCAATCATATAATTCTATATTGTTAAAATTGATTATAATTATTCTATAAAATAGTTTACATTAAAACATCTGTTGAAACTAAACACATCATTCTAAGTTTCACTGTAAAGATAGCATTTATTATAGACTGAAGAAGCCTTATCTGGTCAGCCCCTTGTCTCCATTTAGTCTTTCTCTTGTCTTACCCTTGTCTTACCCTAGTGCACTACGAAGTGCACTACGAAGTGAACTGATAGTGAACACGATGTGCACTTACTGTCAAGTTTGGTCTTAACAGTACTGTAGTCTGCGACCTTTGTAAAGAATATACTAGGGTATGTACATAACAAGGCAATTGAAAAAGTGAATAAAGAGTCTATATTTCGTGGGATCTTGAATTCGTTGATCACCCAACCCACGAAAACCACGAACATTAATGCCCCACGAACATTAATGATTTCACAGTAATTTGGGTGTGAGGTACGGCTAAAAGGAGGCGGTGTGACGCCCCTATACCAGATATTGACATGGAAGAGACAACCAGGGTTTCACCTAGCATCGCCTTATAACTTCCATCTTGGGGTCAGCATGACTAAATTGACCTCAAACGTCTGGCCCTGTTCTTTGGGTGAAACATGCACACCCATTGACCTACGCTTGGTTTCTGGAACAACCAACCAGGGGCGATATGACGGCCTGAGACAGAGTACTGGGAGGTAGGGGTCTTCCATGGCTATCACTTTTCACCGCCCAATAGCCTTCATCTTGGGATCAGCTTCACCAAAAATATATTAGGGTTTATCAAGCACACCAAACTACTTTGGGTTGCTCTTACGACCAGAATTAGGCGAGGTGACGCTCTAAGAGCAAGTGCTGGAAAGTAGGGGACAAGATTATCGCTTAGCACTGCCTAATAACTTAAATCTTGGGTCAGCCTGACGAAAATTACCCCCAACCTTGTGTGTAACAAAAGCTCATTGAATTAGCTACTTCTGGTGGTAGTTAAGATATGGTACTGGCATGTAGAAGATATTTATCAACTAGCATCGACAAACAACTTCTATTTTGGAGTCACATGACCAAAATTGACATAACGGCTTGGTTGACTGGTACGACAAGAATGACCGGGTATTGGCTTGTAGGGGACATCAAAGGCTTTCACCTAAAACCGCCCAATAACTTCTTACTTGAGGACAGCTTCAACAAGTGCTCATTGACTTACTTTGGATTGCTAGCAAGACCAGGTGCGATATTACCATCTAAGAACGGGTAATTGTATGTAGAGGATATATATGGCATCCCTAGCATCGACCAATAATTTCAATTTTGGGGTCACTTGACCAAAATTGACACAACGTTCTGGGACACTCTATAAGTTAAAACAAGCACCCTAACTAGTTTGGGTGGCAGGTACGACTAGAATTAGGCGTTATGACGCACCAAGACCGTGTACTGGAATGTCGTTGGCATCCTTGGCTATGACCGAACACTGCCCAATTAATTCAATCTTGGTATCAGTTTGAAGAAATTGACGCCCAATGCCCAGGACACACTATTTTGGTAAACATGCTTATTGACCTACTTCTAGTGACTGTTACAACTAGAAGGAAGTAATGAGATGCACCAAGACTGGGTACTGGCATGTACATATTAATATAACTGTAGGAAAACCATTTTTAAATTACACTATTTTAACAATTTTAGATATACCTGTTTTATCTTTTAATGGTATTAACCGAAGCATTTTAACTGTGCCAATTATTATCAAAGTGACACTCCTATTCAAAATCAATACCTACACATGTATAACAAACATCAATTTTGAAAAATAAACCTTTAACTACTTACAAAATAAATGCATGTATGAAAAATATTGATTACTGATAACAAGATTGAAACCATGTCTCTTGAATAGCATAAAGCGCAAAAATATTGAATGCTTTGTGAATGCTGAATGATTTACTGTGGTATACTATAGTCTCATAAGGTAGAAATACCATGCTTTATGCTCATTTCTTTCAAATTGAACTTTGTTATCCTTCAAGAGCCATTGTTTTATTTCACCTTTTTTAATGTAAAACAATAATATGATTTGTGGTAAATCTTATTTTTTGGAGAGTAAAAGTACATCTTATTTGTTATTTGGATTCAATGTAGAAATGCCTTGCATGTCAGCCAACTCTCCTGAAAATATGTCATCAAATAAAATATCTCGTCTTCTCTGAAATCTTCTTTTAATTGGTTTGTAAATCATTCGCTAGTGTATTGGTATTGTTACCGTTTTCTCACAGACCTAGTTTATACCGAGACAACTAAATTAAAGGCAACCTTTAGTTATCATATTTGCCATTTCACCATGACAATGGTCATGTTGTTCACATATGGCGTCATATTCATCCATCATCCAATTGATTGCTGAGCCATAGTATTTATTTCCTTTTAAGACTCATTTTTATGAAGCAATAATAACCTTGCTTTATAATTGTCTAATCTCAATTTTTTGTTCATTTTTTTTAAAAAACGACAACTTTGTTCTTCAAGAACTACAAGAATATTTTTGAAAATACGTATGGAATAATTGTGTTACTTCTTTTTCTCTTAATCAATTACTGTAATAATCACATGCAAACTATTATTTAATGCAGTAATCAATTTATACAATTAATTATAGAATTATAGAATGTCAAATAATTGATCCCGATTATTGTACAAGTTCGTTCTGCATCCACCTTTAATAAGAATATAAGATTAAGTTTACTTCTTTTTAGTGGTTCTATTCCAGAGAGTTGTGTTAAACCTTTTAAACATATGCTAGGATAATTTTGAATAACACAGTTTGTATTAAATTTGTTTGTTATTAGATCAGAATAAACTTTTATATTTAATACAACATTGACGTTGTTTTAGCAATTTATTTATTATGGTTAACTAGTTGAGGAATGTATATCGATTAACAGCCGTTATGTCCAAAATTAGTAGCTTTATATAACTTTGTTGAATAAGACCTTAGCCATTTTATTAATTTTCTTCATGTTTTCAATAGCTATGGTGAAAATAATCATTTTCACATTATCACCTTCTTTATTGGTTTTACATTTGCTCATGTAGTTTCTGATTGACCTTTTTCTTTACCAAGCAATACTTTGAGAGTAATTTTTAATTCTTTACCAAGATTTATTTTACGTTTTGTATTTTTTGTCCATTTTTCTTTATCATAATTAGACAATACTGTAAAATAAGATTGGCATTTTCTAATGTGCAATCACATATTTTTCAATATCTTATTGTGACTAAGTACCACTTACACTTATTTTTCGTCATCACATCTGTATTTCTCTTCAAGATTCTCTTTTTCCTTCTGTTTCTTCATTTTTTAAATTTTGTTCATACTTTTTAACTTCTTTACCATCACTGGGATATGCAATAGGCAAACGAGCGTGTAACGCTATATTGCTTTAGGAATATCTTTTATTTGTTCAACTATTAAAATGTTTGCACTAAAGCACGAGTAAATGATAATCAATAAGAAAAACTCTGAGAGGAGCTATTTCTCATCTAGCCGAAAATTACAGTCTGCACGTCAACACTCAAAACTGTGTGAGTGGAGTCTTATGGGTAGCGGCGTAACAACACTCTTTTCAGAAAAGGGGTACACATGTTATTTGAAAATAATTGAAAATACCAATAAAACTCCAGAAATTAGTAAAAAAGAAACAGACATTCTATGGAATTTTAAAATTAACTCATTGAAAACAACAAATATAACGTATTATAATATTCCTTAAAAAGTTCGGTTTGTGCCCACTTTCAAATCCGCTACTTTATCTATTGTGAATTGCAAATACAAATCACCTTTATATTTGTGTTATTTTATAAAAATTAAAGAAACACTTCCTCAAAGTTACACAGACAGACAGACAGAGTTGTTTATTGTCGTAAACAGGTAAGTAACAGTTTCTTGACAAAAATGATATGTCAACTAATAAATATAGTCACAATGAAACATGGCAAATAGCAAGGAAAAATATAAAACAAAAAACAAATAATTAACGTAACTGAGAATACTTTTTGTTTTAAAAAAGGTACATCTCTTAAATAAAATTTAATGCTACATATATGAAATACAAGGATATAGGGGATTTTGGAGGCTAATATCATTTATTATACTTCACTTTTTTCTACAATGGTGAAATCCCATTACCCGAAAAGAGATGTTTTGACTATCAGAATAGCGGATCATCTTCAAGGTCATCAACGAAAAAGGGCAAATAGTTAATGGAGGCATTATCGGACAACGAACTACATTTTCACACATGATTTGACATGTTTTTACATATTTTTAACAATAATAAGCATTTTCCCCATCAACTTTTAATCTAAACCTGCAATATAGGTTTTCAAAATTATGATTATTGGTAAAATCGCCTGCCTCATTATTTTTAGCAATAGGTATATAATTTTGCAAAGATAAAAAATGATTGTGAAAATCTTTCTCACAAATATTATTATCTATATCTGAGTTAAGCTTTTTAAATACTTTCCAAAAATCACGAGGCATAGAATGTAAAGCATTTCTATTTCTTCATATTTTTGTTTTCATATAGTCTATGTTTTCGCTTAACCACACGCTTGTAGTCTAACATTATTAGCCTGCAATCATCATTTTTGTTACAGTTAAATTAAACGAAAGCATTTTATACAATGATTTTGCCTAACGGCACTCTAAGTAAAACCAATCAGACTTTTTTTTTAAATCTACAATTGTGTGTGTGTGGGTGGGAGAGGGGGGTATCTGGTCTGGTTGTGACTTATTACTCGGAAAGATAAACAAACACAATTATGTTTAAGTATACCCCAAATTACATAAGAAATGATGTCGTTTTGATATGTTTTCAAAAAAATATTTGACCATTAATATTTCCTTCTGTTGATCACTATCCATTTCTGTAACAGGTGTTGTTTGAAGTATGCAACGTAATGCCATTCAAATTATTTTTATTATAATAAATTAATTGCTTTAGTAACATGTAAAAAATGTTTCAAAGTTTAATCAATCATCAATCATATTACAAGTACATGACAAAATGCGTATGGACAAAATACAATACAACATGAGGCATTACAAACATATCGGACATACTAGTACAGGTATTTATTCAAAGTTTCTCATAATTAATACATTTAAAGTTATTGCAATTAAATATATCTGTTCAAACATATAAACATTTATTTATGGAGGATAACATAGTGTTACATTTTTTAACTTAATTCCAAATTACAAAACAATTCAGGAATTTACATAATTTTATGAATTTTGTATTATCTTTGGGATCGTTTTTCATAACTTCTTTAAATTTCAAACCATAAGGATATTTGTATAATTTTTAAATCTTTTTTCTATATTCTGTTAAAAAAGCTCCATTCTAGTATATGATGGAATTCTTCCCCAATACTGTTTTTATCACAATGTTTCTTTCATTTAGTTGTATATCCAGCTTCCTACATCCATTGGTAGTCGAGAATTTCTTATTTTAAACTTTACTAAATATTCAAAAAATGCAGGTGTTTTAGCTAAATATTCTTCTAATTAAAAGTTTTCTTAAACAGTATACAGCTACAGCATGTTCATGGTGTATAGAAAGTAAAATACCACTCGTGTATGTATAAATCATATTATTTCATTTGAACGGACCTTTTATGCCATAATGTGTTTGGTTATTCATGATTATCCCACATATAAATCATTCCAGAGTTGACAAATATATATTTTTGTGTTTTATCCATTGTTTTTAATTCTATCATTTTGCATTTTTCTTCTCAGTATAACACAATATACAGACACTGGGAGATTTGTACAATGTGGGACTATAAGCTTTGACCAATAACTGATCATTTGTGTATCAATATCTATTTGCAATGGCTTAACACCGGTTTCGCCATAAACCATACAAATATTTGTGTACTGCTTTCCATATTTAGTACATACTTTAAAAAAATCAACTGTCCTTTTTCTAATATAGGATTATTTCCGCAGTCCCGTACTTCACATACATATAATCGTTTATACAATTTTCTTCAAAAGATCAATATGTAAATCAATAGAAAGACATATTTATTTTACTTTTGTTAACAAACTTAACATGGCTTTTGTTGCTTGCTTGCTTGCAATATATTTCTTTACAAAAGAGCCAATTCTAGCAACATTTCGCATCATAATGTGACAAACCTAGCTTAGGACTGCTTTTGACGGAGTGCGTTCAGGGTCAAAGTCACTGTAACTTAAAAAAGAAAAATGGTTTCGCCAAATTGCTTTAGGCAGATACCTTTTCCTGACTCATACAAAAATATAATTTGCAATAAATTCTGATTGCCCATATTAGAATCCTTGATTCGTATTGCGGCGTTTTAAGTTGATTCAAGGTCACTGACATTGGTTTCCGAAGTAAATATTGATGGATAGTGGTTAGAGTTGGTTTGTAGGTAGCTTATGTGTCGAGCTAGCCTTTGATTGCTTTTAAAAGGGGCGAGCGTGATGTCAAGGTGAACACTGTAACAAAAAATATAAAAAGGTTTCCGCCCAATATCTTAAGTAAGAATTGATGTACAGTGTAGAAAGTCGGTGTGTAGGTAGAAAACGTAAAGAGCTAGCTTGAAAATGATTTGGATGGGATAAAAGTCAAGGTCAAGGCCAATGTTACTACATTTGGTTTCCTTCCAATGACTTAAGTCAAAATTGATGAATGGTGACGAAAGTTGCTGTGTAGTTAGCTTATGTAAAGAACTAGCTTGGGATTGTTGAGGAGGGGGTCAATATAAAAGTCACTGTTACTAAAATTAGAAAAAAGTGTCCGCCCAATAACTTAAGTTAGGAGTCGATGGATAATAATGAAATTTGACGTGTTTGTAGCTTATGTGTTGAGAAAGTTTGGGGTTGCTTTCAAAGAGGCGAAGTCAAGGTGAATGTTACTGTTAATAAAAATTGAGAATGGTTTCCCCAAAAAAACTTAAGTAAGAATTGATGGATAGTTAGCGTTCAGTTATAATGGGATAAGAGTTGATGTGCAGATACATAATGTGACAAACCTAGCTTAGGACTGCTTTTGACGGAGTGAGTTTAGGGTCAAAGTCACTGTAACATTAAAAAAATAGTTTCGCCCAATTGCTTTAGGCAGTAACCTTTTCCTGACTCATACAAGAATATAGTTTCGAAATTCTGATCACCCATATTAAAAGCCATGTTTCGTATTGCGGCGTTTCAAGTTCAATATTAACATTTGTATTTAAATAACATTCTTGTTGGCGATCTTTGTATCATAGCTGGAATTAAATATATTTGTGAAATGTTTGGGAATATTGTTTTTTATTGATCGATGTACATAAGAAACATGATGACAGACATACGCTATGAAATATCCCGGGTAGGAAATGACGTTTAGCGTTCCGTGATGTCATAACCCGGACTATTATACTAATTTATGGTGATATAAACACATAACTATATACATTCATGTTCTACTAGAGACTAAATGTATGTGTGCATATACGTGACAGAGGCTTTCAACTATCCGGGAATACGGGATGATGTTAACCGATTATAAATGTCATATCCCGGATTACAATGCTGATTCTTGATAAGTACGTTTGCAAATATTTGATGTAGGCTTATAAATAACAAACGTTTTGATAAATAACCGTTTCAAATGGCAAAATTCAAGAAATGATACTTACACATTAATAAAATAATATTTTTTCAACATATAATTCTATTCTTTTTTAACATAATTCATTCAAGAATGTACATATCGGTTACATTGGTTTATGAAACTAAACATGATGGTAATGTTAGCACACTCAAACTAAAAGTGAATATATTGGATACTCAACAATACTACTTAACTAAAAAAACAACTCTGTTCCCCTCAAAGCCCACGTTTTACTCTACTGCACCTGTGTTTAGCCTCCGTTGATACGGACGTTTGATAGCAGTCAATAATTTGGTCACTGTTAGAGGGTAATTTGAGGTCATTAGATGCGATTTTGGGATCCCAAATTTTTATCTATAAAGCATTGAAGG
Organism: Mya arenaria; assembly: GCF_026914265.1. Taxonomy (NCBI): domain Eukaryota; kingdom Metazoa; phylum Mollusca; class Bivalvia; order Myida; family Myidae; genus Mya; species Mya arenaria. The sequence goes on along the minus strand of NC_069138.1, from coordinate 35,699,680 downwards.
CAAATTTTGGCATTTTCTGTTTTTAAAAATATTATATGCTACTGCATCTGCTGAACAGGTAATATTATGCTACTGTTTCTTTTATTTTGGGCTTTTTTTCGAAAGTGGTGGACACACCCTCGAATTCAAATCTGCGCCTAGGCTTCAAACCTGTTGTCTGCTAGCCGGTGTTTATCAATCTCGTACACAGTATTCTCCCTTGAAAAGCAGAATGGACATCTGCATATGGCTGGAACTCAACTATAATCATTTTTTAATTGCCTTTTCTTGCCTTTTCTGTTTTGGTAGTTTTAACCAAAGTGCAATTATCCTTAGGATTTTAAAAAAACAACAATAGAAAATAAATTATTTACAAGTCTTTAACAATTTTATTTACCAAAATGATTTTTTTCTATCCTGACGGGATTTGCATGGTGTATGCTAAAACAACTTGGAAATGCACAAAGAAATATTGACATCCTTAATGGGATGAAACCAGAGTTTTCCCAGCACAGTGGCCTATGTGAGGTTGAAGTGTTGCCAAATGCCTACCACCCTGGCATAGTGGCGATACCCATGATTGTTTCACGTCCCGTGTCAATGCCTCGAACATGACCCATAGCAGTATAATTAGCGATGCATAAGGCAATGTTTACGTGCTTAATGCGCCCAAACCAGAGTTTTCCCAGCACAGTGACCTATGTGAGGTTGAAGTGTTGCCAAATGCCTACCACCCTGGCATAGTGGCGATACCCATGATTGTTTCACGTGCACGTGTCAATGCCTCGAACATGACCCATAGCAGCCTAAATAGCGATGCATAAGGCAATGTTCACGTGCTTAATGCGCCCAAACCAGAGTTTTCCCAGCACAGTGGCCTATGTGAGGTTGAAGTGTTGCCAAATGCCTACCACCCTGGCATAGTGGCGATACCCATGATTGTTTCACGTGCACGTGTCAATGCCTCGAACATGACCCATAGCAGCCTATTTAGCGATGCATAAGGCAATGTTCACGTGCTTGACGCGCCCAAGCCCATTCGCGACACCCATGATTGTTTCACGTGCACCTGTCACGGCAGGCAACATCGGCTACATAAGCTGCACGTTGCATCCTGTTTACTGCACAGGCATAATCAACTACAAAGGTGTGACGTAACAGCCACAGAACTCTCTAAGTGTTCACTTTAACTGTTGGAAGTCTTTAAGCTATTAAACAACAACCGTTCGAATATTAGTTCTTTATTGTTCAACGTTCTTTCTAAGTACAATAATCAGTATATAATACAGCATGACATTTAAGGTAATCCCACATCCTAACTGCCGTCCATTAAGGACCCAAGGCCGCTTCCATTGCCTTTCCTAACCCACCTGTCTCTAACTATATTTCCAACATGCTTTCATATATACTCATAGCTCTTGACAGGCGTGCCTAACAACCACCCATTTAATTTCTGGTTACATACAAAGAACGTCTTTTTACAGTCATGAACTGTCAAGGTAATTGGACTAATAGCCAGCGGCTATCACGATCTGTCGACAGCTAGGTCTAGGCAATTTACATACAAATCTATCTTTGATAATTATGATGAAATATTTGTTTTTCGTTCCAAATAAACTTTGAAGTCTACTTTTGATTTTTTGTTATTACTTTAAAGTGTTTTATACGTAACTCCGTTACGTGACAACGTGCAGCCTGTTTACTACACAGGCTACATAGGCTAAATCGGTTACATAGGCTAACTTCACAGACATCGAAACAAGAATATATTCTAGTCTACAGTGCGGTAATTTATACAGTGTCCTTACATATGACCATACATTATCAGATGTTTTCTTTGCATAATAAATCTTAAATTTCTAGAGAAATATAAATGATTTTATAAACGTCAAGAAACAGGTAAACATCATTGATGTCGCAGATTTACCTTTTTACATTAGATAGATCTTCTTCTTATTTTTCTTTCAAATAAAAGAATGTTTTTTGTGTATTTTTGAAAGAGATAAATAACATTATTTAATAATTCACGTTTCTTTCTTTCTTAACGTAGTTTTTACGATGATGCGTAACATGACCTTTTCCCGCATGATCGGTGTTCTGATATTTAATGATTAGCTTAAGTAATATGATACTCCCGCCTCTAGAGATTACTTAAACTGTTATACTGCTAGGCATATAGTTGTCTTGCTGCGTTCTTGGTTTACATAATTATGTAGATGTACAAAATTTAATTCCATCAACACCAAACCCTAAAACAATCGGTAACGTACCAACAATCCTACAGATATATTGAACCAATCAAAATAGTTTAAACTAATGTTAAATGACAGCACTAAAGACCTCCAATCCAGCTAGAAGTTTTCTGCTCACTGGACAAAATGATAAATTGTGCGGGTCATTCAGGGACCCAAAATCTTTTAACGATAAGATAACTTTCAGGTTCCTCTCCTTTCCGTTTATCAAAACTATATGACATTGACGGCGAGCTAACACTAGTATTCGTTCCTTTCCGACGTTGATGGATTCAGATGACAATGTTACCAACGGATCATCATATGTGTTCAGTAAACTTCCGTTGAAATCAAGTTGAAGGATACGCATTAAGCCAGACAAGTAAATTGAGGAAGAGCTAACGGTTATATTTCGTGCAAATCCAATCTTTGTTGTAAATGATTGCAACACTTCTCCAGTTATCGTTAATCTTTCTACATAGTAGTCTGCTGGTGCTTCTTCGTCGTGTACGCAGGATACAAAAAGGCTTTTATCATTGTATGCTAGCCCATAGCATGAACCGGATACGCCAATATGTGCACCAGCAATTACTAAATCGTTTGCAATGCTCATAAATTGTACTTTGCATTCATTTGGAAGAGCAACAGCTGCGTGACCGCTAGGGAGAGCACACATCTGCCAAGGGCGTCCAAGCAGTTCAATGCGTGACAATACTTTGTTGTCGTTAATATCTACAAGTGTTACGCATGCATTTAAATTGTCGGCCAGAAGACATTTTCCTGGTTCCACAAGAGCGGAACGTGTTATCAAGGATCGGCTTGTGTCTTCTGTGCAGGAAATGTCCAGCTCGGTATCTTTTGTCCATTCCACAGTAGATAGATCGATGTCTGTCTCTGATGTTATTCCTGCAATGAAAGAAGCGTAGACAATTTAAGTAAAAGTAAGAACAATTCACGAGTAAATGAAATTGAAAGATCGTTATATAGTTAGAGGCTTTCTTACAGAAATTCAATCAGCATTCGCCAAACGACCCCATTTGACAGAGATCTACTAATGCGTATTGAAACACTAATGAATATTATTGTCCCAGTTCTGCGTGTTATAAGAATTGTTTCGTATTAGATATATTCAAAATGCAGGGGTCATACTACAGAAGAATCTTAGGTTAAAATGTTACCCTTTCCTTGAATTCTACAATATCCTTAACTGTTTTATTTTACTGAAAGAAAGTGTTATGCTTTGTGTATATACATATTCTGCTATTAAAATATGGACACTTAAAATGAAATCTTCATTTTAAAGATTTTTTTTAATATAACAATTCAAAATATTTGATTGTGCCTCATAAGCAGACAAAAAGTACAGTCAATCCCCGTTGACTCAACTCCCTGAAGATCGGTGAAAATACCTCGAGCGTCGGAAATTTCGTGCCAAGCGGGAATGCTTACATTCAGTATAAAGAAATCGGTTTTGAGCCAACAAGGAATTGTTAGAGCCAACGAGGTTCGACTATACTATTTGGATTATTTTTCAACGTTATCTCTAATTCGAATTTTATACATTGTTTCATGTTAAAATCCAATCTCTTGTTTATATTCAGTTTTTGATAATTATATGAACGCCACTACATGACTCATTTTCGCAGACGACGTCTCAATTATCAATTTCAAATGCAGATTGCTATTGAAACTTCTAAGACCCAAACCTTCATTGGAGAAGTCGACACGTCCTAAGATGTCTGAAGAGTTGATCAGAGATTTAGTGAGTTCGTCTGTCAAAAATGTGCAACGAACTGACGTGTCCAAAATTATCTCTGCGTTGATCTTATTTAATCCTCCTTGCAACTTCACAAGCTGCTTCTTGGCCATTTTTGCATGAATGAAGTGCTGAGGTAACTGATTTTGTGTCGTCTGCATGCCTGTTGTCGTTTCCGCTAGAGTCTGTTTTAAGCCTGTTATCCCAACTCTCAACTTTGAAAGTATCTCTTTTTGTTTGATCTCATTTTCTTTCATATCTTTCAGCAACATATTTTCTTTTGTATCTAGAACAAGATTTATCTCTGCCCTGAAATTCCTCAGTTTCTGTATTTCTTCTTTTGTATTTTCTGTTACGAACGCTTCGGAATCGTTTACTTCGTTGTTCAAAGCGGAAAGCACAGTTTCCATGTGTGCAATGTTTTCGTTTAGTGTGTTATACTCCTCGGACTCTTTGTATTGTTTTGCTGTCTCTAACAAATACTCAACCTTACAATTTCGGTGGTGTAACACAATGCAGACTGAGCATCCAAAGTCATCATGGGTTGGACAATAATACTTTATCATTTCACTTCTGTGTTCAAGACACGGTTCGGTAGGCAGAAAATCAGCTTTGTCTTTGTTCATATAAAAAGAAGGCATTTTATCTTTCGTTAGAAATACATGATTTCTTGACATGGCGAACCTCTTGTGGGCAGATATGCAAGGATCACACATAAACTCCTTGCAAATTTTGCAGAAACCGTTAGCGTTTAGTTCCCTCCCGTCCTGCAGGCACGGTTGACAATGTAAAACAGACTCATTTGAGGCATTCTCATTGGCATTGTCTGATTTTCGTCCACCAGCCTCCATGATTCACCTGTAAAAAATGTGTTCATTCATTATACACAGAGGACTAAAGATACAGGCCAAAAAGCAATACATTTAAAAATGAGGATGGGGATCGTAGCATTCTCGACTTTCCAACAGACCATAATCCTTTGCGGCCGCGTGACTTCCGGTTTATTTCCGGGTTATAACGAAGTATAATAACAGCGATAATACGGACTAATTATCATTCCAGGTTTGTTATAATTTATTTATTTTGATTAGATTTGTCATTTTAATGAGTTTATATTACATTATTTTGATATTATTTGAATGTCATGAGTTATAAATCGCTTGACTGTTTACCTGGACAGTTAGTTCTGGTGGGTGGGGTAGATGGTTCAGAAAAGACTGCGGTTACTATTCTTATTGGAGTATTATTAACAACAAATAATTATCATCTATTCTTAAACATTTGTTTTCAAAATTAACAGAAATAATATATTAGTCTGTTTTACTATCTGACTGTCATAATCTATAATGAGGAATCTATACATTACCAGATATAACTACTGTATGTAATAGTCTTATGAATGAACATATAGAAATCATCATCAATATAGATTATGATATTTATACTGCTCGGTGTATTTTATTACTATGTAATAAACATTTTACTTAGAAAGAGTAATTATGTCATGCTGTCACCTGTGTAGTCTTCTTAATGATTTGTTACTAGTTAGTTATGTTTAAATATTATGATGGCCACCCAAATAGTCGCATACACACAGGCTTGGAATTAAATCGGGGTCCAGATTGTCTTAAAACCCATCCATAAATAAGTCTGAGAGTAACTTACCATTTTTATAAAAAATATACTTTTTATATTCCATTCCTTTCTTTACAGATATGATTCAAATATGCTGATGTTATCTTCTGAGATCATTACTATCAATGAAGAACCTCACTACAATTGGTTGGGCTGCTAGATTAGTAGAAACGTGATGGACATCTAGTGCCTGTTGAAACACTATTGTTGGTAGGGCATCTATTGCTTACTGGACACTATATTGGATGGGCCATACGTGTTGGTTGAACAATTATAAATGGTTGGACCGGAAGTGTGGGTTGGACCGGAAGTGTTGTTTGGACTGCTTGTTTGACAGAATGTGTGATGGACAACTAGTGTTATTTGAATCACTGTTGGATATACAGCTTTTGTTTATCGGATAGCTATACTCAGTTGATTTACATGTTTTAATAGATGGACAAGAAGTGTTGGTTTGACCACAAGTGTTGATTGGACTGTATTTAATGGATGGATATCTAGTTGAGCTGATTTGAACGCAATGAAGTGATGATTGAACCGCTACTGTAGGTTGTCAGGTCATATTGGTTGGATTCCCATTGCTAGTACTTGTTGGATCTCTTTTGTTGTTTGAACTGTTGTTTTTTGACTGTTATTATTGATATTCATACATGTATAATATGATAAGTGCTTAGTATTTAACACTTATAACTATTATTATTATCATATGAGATATTATTATTCAATAATCATATGAATTAAATATTTTTTATGTCCTTGTACTTACATTTAAAATGTGCATCATAATGTTTTATTATATGAACAACTCTTTTTATAGATATTTAAATAAATATTAATTCTGTACAACCATTTTTGTTTGTTTTGCTATAATTTGTATGATAGTATCAGATATTTTCTACAGATATGATAAATTTGTCATAAACAAATAAAAAAAATCAGAGCTCATGGTGTTCATAATATGATGATTCTAATCAAAATGAATAAGTTGAATTGCATCATTGAATGATTGATTCTTCATTAAATATGATGAGATCTCCTTCCAACTGATCTTAAGGGACCTGCACCTTTAAAACTGCAATCTCACAGATTAACTGATTTTGGTATCATTGCTTTCAATTCAGTCAGTCATATAAAATGATTCACAATAGAACAGATCTCAGTTGTTTGAAACACTGTCAAAAGACTCCATTTTTTTAAAGCGTTAGTAACGCTTCTAACCATAAATATCAATTTTCAAACAAAGATATGTAAAAATGATTTCTGATCTTCTATCAGCAATCTTATATCACTGTTTTTCAGACATTTTTTTTGTCAAAACAGTCAAGATATGTAAAAATGTTTCCTGATCTTCTATCAGCAATCTTATATCACTGGTTTTCAGACATTTTTTGTCAAAACGGTCAGTCTGTGAGAATGCAGCTTTAAACTTGAGCACTATACTTACAATGATGAACAATCTTAGTTATGGAAATTTGAATACATAGCAGCAGATGTATTTAATCATTCAAGTGTTGAAATATTATGTATGATCTTGCTGGACATGAGCCTACTGTTTCTGAAAATTTGCATGTGTACCAAGTTTCATTTAAATCTCATGGCTGTTTGAAATGGGGCCAAGAAAATATTCGGCCGACTGTACGCTAACGACACCTGGCCTTATTGACCATAAAATTACTAAAGTAACATGATAGGAAAAAGCTCGAACCAAGGGCTGCCGGTATACTAGCACAGCGCTCCTACAAACTTAATATTAACCATGGGAGTTATTGGAATAAGAAGATCATAGACAATCATATTAATAAAAACGTTTTTTATACAATTTAATAATAACATTAAACATTATATAATTCAAAAACAATAAATTGTCCTTGGTATGCAATAATTCCTTTAAAGGTTCATTTGCCAATGGTTAAAAACCCCATCTTTCTTCTTTTTGAAAAATCTCTTGTTCGACTGTTATCGGCTATGAAGTGTTGTTTCACATCCTCTGTCATAATTTTAAGTTCTAAACGTCTACTTTTTGTATCAAACATTTAAATCTATGTCACTTGTATGCATTTCTTTAGTCCTTGCAGTCAAGGAAAGTTTTCATTCATATTGACACACTTCATTTACTTTATCTCTGTTCTTGAACCGAATCCAGTCTCTTGTGTTTTGAACAAAAATATCTTGTAAAACCACTGATATAGCAGGTGCTATCAGATTAATGGTATCAACTGCCTACTCCTGTTGAGCATCAACTTGGCTGACTCAAACATCCGGAATGGACATCTCTGAAATTAAATAAAATAGTTTTATCACCATCCAAGTTAGCCAGAAAAATAAAAATATAAAACACTCTAAAGAGGCTGTTAATGCTGCACTCTTACAGATTTACCGTTTTGACAACTTTTTGTTTATTTGTTGTCTTGGAATGAGGCAATTTACCAGTGAGATAAGCCTGCTGACAATCAGATCACCGATTTTCATATCTCCATTTGAAAATTATAATTTTATGGCTAAATTTAAAAACGTTACTAACGGTTTAAGAAAAATGCATTAAAATATTTTTTTTAAATATGACAATCTGTGATCCGATGTTTTGTCACCAGTCTTATATTACTGGTTTTCTTGCACGTTTGCATAAATTGGCTCGTTCGAAGACAATAAATAAAACAGTTGTCAAAATGTTTAATCTGTGAGAATGCAGCTTTAATATCAGTCAGATATTTAAATAGTTACAATTTACTAGTACATTATTTATAAGCTGCTATTCTATGACCTGAATATTTGTTAATATACAGCACAGCAGTCAGTATTTAAATGCCCTTCTTAATCACATTATGCTTTAAGCTTCATTTACTTGACTGCTTTAAAGTTGCATATTTTAACAATTTCACACTATTTGCAAAATATTATTAATTTAAATTAATAACAAACTCAACAAACCACAATTTAATGCATATTTCATAACAATCAATATGTATTTGAAGTCTTTGAGACCTACTATGAGACTTTTGTTATTTTACCCCACCCCCTTAAATGTGTACTGAAGTTGGGTATAAACGTCAAAAACTTCATTGACAAAAACAAACCGGTAGAAATTCATAGAAAAATGTATAAACTGACGCTCCTAACAGGTTTTACTCACCTATCAATCTATTTTGCCAATTATGCTCTTCCTTTCACTCGTATCGATAAGTAGGAAATTGAATGCGGAAATAAACCGGAAGTCACCTTTGTCGCAAAGCATTCTGGTCTTCTGGAATAAGGCGAATTGTATCGCTTAGCTGTTCCGAACACTCCATGCGCCCATGGTGATTGGAATGGATTCCAATTCTAAAGACAAACCTTGAAGTGTAAAATAAACTGTAGCTTAGATTTTAGCAATATCAAGCAGGAAGTAAATTTGTTTACCTCTTTTCAATCTGCAAACAGGTCATGTATATCAGATAGCTCACTTGTACACTTCCACTCAGTTTACAAATGTTTACACACTTTTCACGTAATAAACATTTTCATTAATTATATTGAGTTGTAATTTTGGCTTCAACAACTAGAAACTACGCACATAGACATGACAAACATGCAAACGTCGCGTGTTCGTACTATGAACGATTTCATTGGTCGATATAAAGGCTACCAGACAAATCGCCCTTTACCAAATCGGCCCTTATTTAAAACGCTTACCTTTTCGGCCCCTTACCAAATCGGCCCCATGCTGTAGACGTCTCGGCCTCTGATTACGGAGACGTTTCGGCCCTTATTTTTATTTTTCTAAATATAAAAAAAACAAAACATACATTCAGTTATTCACATAAACCTATACTGTATATATGCATACAAAGGTTTTGATAAAAAAAATAGATTTAAAAGAAAATATCTTTATACTTGAACACAAATATACACCTGAACAAGGACATTTATTAATGAGATTTTTAAAAAAATTCTTTAGACTTCAAAAAAATCTTGAAATAATTTTTGAATAATATACATAAGCATGTTGCTAATATTTACAAGAGGTATAATGATATGTGTTTAATATCAAGTCCGCTGTCTAAAACTGTATCAAGCACCAATCGCCCGCCGTAGATAGCACCAACATTTCTCAAAAACTCCTAAGTTAACTCTTTCCTTGCTTTGAAGTAATCTTCTATGGAGATGCCTTTTCAGAGGGATAATAATTAATGAAAAAAAAACGAAATCTGATAGTTATAAGATGTTATTGTTTTCGAGACATACGGTTATATGGCGAATTGTCACATTCCACACAGGTGTCAGGCGTTGGAATTTGTGACACTATACAAGCTTACAAGTTTATTCATCTACACACAGGTCACCAAAAAAATAAAAGTACACAGCAACTAAAGGTCATTATTATGTATGCATTTTTATATTTAAAATTAAAAGGGTACCTACTTCTTCTAACTAAATTATATTTTTTCTTTATATTCAAAAGAATAAATAAAATTAAGGGGCAGTAATGTCTCTGTTGAAAATCAGTAAGAGGCCGAAACGTCTCGAGTCAATTTAATTAAGGGGGCGAAATGGCAGAGCCGAAACATCATAGGGGCCGATTTGGTTGTAGGCCGATTTGGTAAGGGGCCGATTTGTCTCGCTCCCGATATAAACATCGTTGCTTTCGTAGCAACTCGATATTTTCCGGAGAGTGCAGCACAATCGTAACAAATCGGTCATCTCCGGCAAGCTTCCAGATAGACCTCGTAAATAGTAGTGAGGATACTCGTAAATATGATAAGGCCCCGGCAATTAAACCCATTTTCAATCCGCGTAGAGAAAGCCCATTGTACTGTTATATACAACAAGGAAATGGATTGCGTTGATACATTATATGTGATTGTTTCAGAGAAGATATTAATTGACCTTACGACAGCGGCTACTAAGCCACGCCCCCTGATATCAAGGGAGCGAACACTGTCTATGTCCGTCAAACAAACAAGGAAGCAATGGCGTTGTTTCACCGACATTCCTGACGGTTTGGGGCCAAATTATCATAAATGTGACATTTCACTGCGAAAACAACAGTAGGCAAAGGAATTTGTTACTGGCTGCTACATCGGAAAGCTCGATATATCTTTAGAAGACGATGATATCTAACATTTACGGGCTGAAATCTATCGAAGTCAGAGAAATCGGATAGCCACCATGTTGTCAACATTGATATCGATACAAAGGAAAAGCGTGTGTGTGACGCATACTGTAAATGCAAACTAGGGTAAGTTTAACTTTTAATAACGCCGGTCATTCTTACAGGATTGTTGAAACAAAGACTAAATCATCACACAATATGAGTATATCATGAATGGCCCGAATGGGGAACCCGGAAGTGACATAAAATGACAGTTACATGCCAGCTATATATAACCTTATATTTTATAGTATGAGCAGGTATGTTTTTTTAAGTTAATTCATAACAAGTTTCAGTTCTCAGCGACTATAAACAATAGTGTAATAGTTGACAGGTGACAGTTGTGGGTGATACCAATCTGTAACTTTTGCATTGCTTAAACATTCATATGCTTTAATTCTTGTTCTTACAGAAATTTCACACACTCTGCCTGTTAAGGTAAACCTGGGAGGAAAAGTGCCCCCGGTGTGGGGCTTAAACTCACGACCACCATAATACTAGCACGGCGCTCTAACCAACTACGCTGACCGGGCAGCTGGTTGTAACCAACGCTGCCACCATCAAAGTATTCTGATTGATGGATATAAGGAAGTCCCGTTGTTATTGTCTTCAACAAGCCTACCGCCACAGCCTGGCACAGTATAAGACCAGAAACCGCCCCCCCCCCATGATATTTGCCAGTCCGGGCAATGTAAACCGCAAGAGAAAACCAGTGATGGTAAGTTTTACAAATAATCGGTAGGACCTGTTTTAAAGCTTTTTATAACATTTAGTTTTACTTTGCTGTACAAAAGTTATGGACTATTTGTCCAGAAAAAAGACAACAACCACAAAGCATACAGTTAGCTATTTTCTTGTCAATATTTCATTATTATATACATGTAGAAAGCAAACATCAAATGCAGTAGCATTTACAGCCAGAATTAAAATATTTAACAAGACATGTAACTGATTTATTTTAATAGTGGCATCTTATTTATTTCAGGAAAGTGTGGTCTTTTGAAGAGAGTCCTTGAAGTCGTTCAGCATGTTGTGTTGTTGGATTCATGGAAGGATGTACCTATGGTGTTAGCTTCAGTCCTGGAATATAACACCAGTTGTTTCATATTTAATATCAGATTAATACATTGTTGTGTTGAAAACATTACTTAAACTTTGACATTTCTTTGGTGCTTATACATGATATTGTAGGTGTACATCTCTTTATTGCAATGGCAAATATATTTTAAAATATATCGCATAAGCAGAAGTAATTTTTCTCTATTAAAGCTGCACTTTCACAGATTGATCGCTTTGACAACTTATAAAAGATATGATTGCATTTATCATATTTTGGCTCAGAGGTTTGCTTTGTGGTTATATATAAGAACTTAATTGAAAGAATGACAAAATTAGCCCCATTCTCAAACAAAAAAGTGTCAAAACAGAAATCTGTGAGAGTGCAACTTTACGAATGGGATAAACTTTCATTAAAGATAATAGATTTACGTAATTGGCACCAAATATAAGAATAACATTGAAATCATGTACATGTTTGACTTGTTCATTATTCATAATAAGAGACTACAGTGAGTCTTTACAGCACATGCTTGGCAGAATCAAGTGAACTCAATAATTGATTTAAATGATTTATATGAAAATAAGAAATCTATGAAATTGTGTCGAAATGACTGCTACAATAGCCATTGTTTACATGAAATAAATTGATTTATACAGCAAATAAAACCTTGACGATTCAGACCGTTCTGTTCTAGTTTTTTTTAGGGTGGTTCAGATATTAATCCGATTTTTGGAGGAGGTCTAGCTGATGTGAGCCGGTCCCGGTGTAAGCTTGTCAAATACACCAAACAGTACAGTAGCTGCTTGAGGGTCAGGGTTTACTTGACTGGGTTTCCCGTCGACAAAGTGCTGATATGAAAATAAGAAATCTATGAAATTGTGTCGAAACGACAGCTACAATAGCCATTGTTTACATAGTAACCAAACAAGTAGATGAGATTCGGAAGCATGCGCTGGTTCGGACAAAAATTTAGTTGTACAATATTTCCTAATTTACTTTGAAAGCGAAGCAGTTTATAAGCTTATATTAAGGTATCAACTAAAAAAGCTCTATCTTGAATGAAATCAATCGTGTCCATGTTGAACCTGATCTTAAATGGCCATTTCTGCCGATTTGACAACGCAAGCGAAAGCATAAATGTACGATGTTTAAAGTTTAAAAATAGTAACACTAATTTAGGTCACGGACAACTTCAGTATTAAACAAATTTAAAGCGGATTGATTTGCCCCCCTTATAAGCAACTAACTAGTTATTTCAGAAACATACTTTTTTACAGACGTATAGATCTTTCGCCTTTGAACGATCTTTCAAAATTTCGAAGTTCAACTGTTGGTGATGTCTTCCACAGAGTCTGATCCAGCAATTGCATTTTTCTCGCTTGTTTCGGAAATGGAACGAATTCCACGCCGTTCTGGCTACCTTGTATCCGAATTACAAGTGTCATTACAACACCTTTTTACCATAATACTTAAAAAGGCGAGGAAATGTCAATGCATGTATATGACGGAATCTGGTCAGTTTGACGGACAAAATGGCGGATAACAACACGGCTTATCAGCGCTGTATTCTGATTGGCTGATAGGACCTGTCAATCAAATCCTGTCGTAAGGTCAATTGTAACATCAAGATATGTTCGGATTTTAATGCTTAGATGTTTTTTCTTATACCTGTATATAGCGGTTCAGGCTGCACGCTGCACGTTTTTGGTGTACCGAGTCCAGTGGGGCTGGGTGGGGGCGGGGCGGGCACTAGCCACCAAGTTAGTTTAAAGGGTAGTGTATCAGACAAAGTGTGTGAAATAAACTTTACTGACAATTCTATTTGATAATGATCGAGGTGTCCCGAATGTGGGAAATTAATTAACCTTAATAGCAGCAATAATTTCTAATAACTCGTTTTTATTCATGTAATAATATGGTAAAGTGCACCGGCTTCCTCACTCAGGCTTTTACTTCATGGAGTCATAAATAAATTTCATTGCGACTATTTTATCCAATAATTGTTAACCAATTATTATTTAATACTTATACGAAAATTGATAATCACCAAATGAATCATGTTTGATAATGTTTGATTGGATGGTCAAATGTAATAACCAACAAATAAATCAGCCCAGCTGTTGTTGATTTTCTAGAGTCTGAAGATTGTGCTAGTACACAATCGGCGCTCTGCTTAATTTTTGCACTGATGCTTTATTCGTTTTAAATATATAATATAAAAATTACCACGCAAACAATGTCAAAACATCAAAACAAGCCTGAGATCAAGCGTTGGATATATTCCACTTTAATAGTATTAAATAATGAAAGATAAGTAAAATTGTATTTTTTCGTTCGAACTCTTTTCTGCGTAGTAAAAATAAATACGTATAGATTTGTGATAATTCATGGCTGTCATGGATATGCGCGCAGTGATTCATTTCTACACAGATACTTACATAAAACATAAAAAAACGTTAATTTATCAATGAAACTTGAAAAGGCACAATCATATTCTCATTCTTAGAACAGACAATTTTCGATAATCTAAAAATAGGTTCATCTACATTAACTGACCGATATTCTTATAATAGTTTCTACATACATTAACTGACCACATGTCTGTCCTCACCGCGGGAAAACGACCATCTGATAAGCTCTCCATTTTGAAATGAATTATTGCTAAAGTGTTCGTTGAATCAAATCATTTTCCTTTATCAATTAAAAAGTGTTGGTTCATAAATCTTGCCTTATGTATGATATCTAATCAAAGCACCAAAAACCCTTTAGACGCGATTGAAAGTGGCATGCATTATACATGGGGATGGGGGATACGTCGACTGAAGTGATAAGCTGTGGATTTTGAATGGAAATATAGCTGAAGTTGTTTGTGAAAATTGATTGTCCTGAAACAAAACGTGTACATGTATGTTCATAAAAGGAAATGATGTATTATACTTTCCTATCGTATGATATCTAATCAAAGCAACGAAAAACCCTTATAAACGATTGAAAGGGGCATGCATTGTAACATTACATACATAGAGATAGGGGGTTTCGACGATTGAAGTGACATTTACAAAAACAAAAAAAACACATGACGCCATAAAATAGATATAGATATGTTTGTTTTATCGCCCAATCTGGGCACAAGCGCTCTAATGACCTTTCACTTTTATCTATATGCCCTTCACCCATCCCCATTGTTCAAATACAATTTGCAACTCTAATAAATATCTGTCAGCAGATAGTCTTTTAACGTATTCGCGCTTTGATATACTTGCACTGATGCAGATCTATTCCTGTTCCAATTCTGTAGAACAATGTTTGCATTTCGTTTTGTGTGCTTCAATTTTTAAAACTGATATCATTCTTAGTATCATTCTTAGTATAAACTCCCAATTCCACCTTACAAAAGAGAAAGTATACACACAGACCATCGACTTAACTTCCCTTGTTAATAATGTTAGTCATTTAAACAACGCCTTGGGCAATATTTTTTATCAATAATTAAAATGAATGAACAATTCATCAACAAACAGTGAAAAAATGATACACAGAATGGCGCAGTGGAAGCGTGCTAGGCCCATAACATAGAGGTCCGTGGATCGAAACCACGCTCTGCTAGATTTTTGCACTGATGCTTTATATGTTCTTAAAATATAAGTGGATACAAAAACACCGAATGCCAAAAAAACAAACAAGTATGTGTTTAAAACTTTGATTATATTCCACTTAAACATTAAATAGCAATGAAAGGATTACAAGAAATTAATGAACACATATAAAAGAAAGAAAACCACACTAATAATAATAATAATAATAATAATAATAATAATAACAACTTTATTTAACGAAGGTTACATACTAAGTGTACAATCATTACAGACATTCTACTTATTTCCAGCATGGCCTTCACACAAACAGTATTACAAAAACACATATACTAAGTTACATATTAAGCAACATACAAAACATACAATCACACTATCACTTTCATACATTTCTTCGACAAACACAACTCAGTTTAATAAGATTATTATAGATTACAATAATTTCATATTGTAAATAATGTAGATAAATATTCAGTAAAACCACGTGCAATCAATATATTTTCAACATTTACATATTTGGTAGTATCAATTACAAGTTGTTGCAAGAATGTCATATACGTACATTAACACAATTCATGTAAACAATGAACTATTTATTATAATGTGAATTAAATAAAGTGTCAAGATTTTTTTTTCATGTGATAAAATGATAAAAAGTAGCCTTTTAATGCATGTTTAAAGGCTGGTAGCTTATCTTGACATTTGATGTATGTAGGAAGAGAATTCCAAATTTTCATTGCTTTATAGGCAAATGTATTTTTGATATAGTTTGTTCTTGGTTTTACAACAAAAAGATCCTTGTTTTCTGAAGAACGCAAGCTAAAGTGCTCATTTTTGGCAAATATTAACAATTCTGTGAAGTACGAAGGAGTCAAACAGTACATGCTTTTGAAAACAAGTAATGAAAGATGATAATAGCACCTGTCTTCAAAAGATAGCAACCCTGACTGTTTGAATATGTTTCCACAGTGGCTAGTTCCCGCCTTCATTATTAGCTTATTGGCTCTTTTCTGAATATTAGTGATTTTCGTGGTATCTGAGGAATGTGTAAGTCCCCAGACACTACAACAGTACTCCATGTTTGACATGATATATGCATTATAATACAATAATTTCATCTCGTCTGTTAGATAATATGCTATTCTTCTTAGAAGTGCCAATTTTGAATTAAGCTTAACATGTGTATGCCATGACAATGTCTGATCAACATGCATCCGGAAGACCTTTTGCCATTTCACGTTTTCTACTGACAATCCATCTATTGATAGTTCAAGTTGCAATGCATGTTTTGCCTTATAATTAGTACATAGAATCATACATTTCGTTTTTGATTGATGGATTGACATCTTATTTGTCTAACACCAACAGTTCACGCTAATAAGACTTTTTTGTAGATCTGATGGAATGCTCAATATACTTAGACCTTTCTGTGAAGTGATAAAGTTTAAGTTTGTGTAAGAGTATTTCATGGTCAACTAAGTCAAATGCTGTTCGGAGATCGAGATAAATGGCCCCTACATAATCACCACTGTCTATACCCTTCAACCAAGTATCTATAAGATGGGTTAATGCAGTCTGACATGAGTGATTTGGACGGAAACCCGACTGATTTTTATGTATAATATCTGTTCTCTTAAAAAAACGTTAGGTCCATTATATACGTTAACAAATCTAACTGCGTATGAGTATTCCTTCGGTGATGAACAGATCAGGCCAAATGTTCCACATATTGCTCTATTTTATCAGCTGCACTTATTTAGAGCAGTTCTGTTATAGTTTGGTAAAACAATGTTTGCATTTCGTTTCGTTGGCTGAAATTTGAGAGAAGGTAGTATCAACGCACAATACACGTAAACGGAAAGTAAGGCACAGAGGAGGGTCTTTCGTGCCCTTGTAAATATTTTTATCCATTTAAAACTTTAATACTCTGGCCCAAATATTGCAATTTCGTTTATGCTTTTCGAATATTGAGTTTACCAGTGAAATAACAACTCAACAGCATTGCAAATTAAGGAGAGAAAATATCAACTTTCAGAACTACTTAAATCCATGGTAGTTACTTCCCCTTGATCGAAACAGAACACTTCAGTTTGTACCAGAAAATGTTGGCAAATAACATATTTAAATTTAAAGGAATGATACAAAAGTTATGAAAAAGATATATTTGAAAATTAACAACTTACCGTATTAGAAAAATGGTTATCCCATTTTTCAAACTTTCTCTTGATCTTGAAGCTGAATATTCGAACATTTGCTTTCATACCAAACAACTGTTCGAACATAAAAATAATGTTATATCATCGTTCAAATGTATAATAAACTTTTTGTCGTTGTCATACGTAATACGAGCTTACCGAAAATTGACACAACAGTTTACAGATTTACTGAATTTTTGTTTACCCCACCCACGCCTTAACGTTTTTCAACAAACTAGCGTGGTCATCATCATTACCTAGTAATCGACCTGTCTTCAAGCAAAACAGACTGGCCTCTGACAGTAAGGTAACTGAATGACACACTCTAAAACTAAGAAATATGTTTTATAACCGAACATTACATGTATTTGCGTACGACCACTTTCGGTAGTGTAAAAGTAAGATCCAGTACGTTTAAGGTAAATGTTTAAAACGAAATACCGCTCAATTTTACCACCTGCACTTATTTTGAGCAGTCCTGCTATAGTTAGGTCAAACAATGTTTGACGTTTTTGCTATCTTTTATTATTTTATAATATTCAAGTGGAATATAATATAATCACACTTAAACACAGACTTAGTTTTTTGTTTATGTTTCCGACATTGTTTGCGTGTTAATTTATATATTTATTATAAAGAACGTTTAAAGCATTAAAGCAAAAATCTAGCAGAGCGTGGTTTCGATCCATGGACGTCTGGGCTATGGGCCCAGTACGCTTCCAATGCGCCTCTCTGCTCCTACTATTACAGCTTGTATACAAAACACCTATTTGCATACCCTTGAAATAAATTATGAAATCGAGGCCCTGGGCCCAAAATTGTAGATTGCATCAGAAATGTCTTTCAATATATAAATATTATTTTATATACCCCGGTACACAACAGTGAAAGAATGACACACAGAATGGCGCAGTAAAAGCGTGCTAGGCCCATAACACAGAGGTCCGTGGATTGAAACCACGCTCTGCTATGTTTTGCACCGATGCCTTTTACAATTTAAATATATAAATGAATACACAGCATTTAAAGAATCAAAGAAGACTGTGATCAAACAGCTCTGTCTGCTCTACCATCGAATTCAATTACCCGTAACCCTTTATATACCTTAGGGCTTGAGGTCTTTGAAATCTTAAATCTATCAAACACCAAAATCTACATAAACCCAAATATTTTAAGATATCTTTAATCAGTTGAAAGGCTCTTTTAATAATATATTGCTATCATTTTATAAGTATTGCTACCAAAAATCATTTGTTGCTGTTGTCAATTGTTATAAATTGTTCTGAAGTTATCCATCATTTTGAGGGGAATATTGAAGAATAGTGGTGATGGTCATACACCGTCTTTCTTTAATTCTTGACCGTGTTTGCGCGTTTATTTATACATCTAGACCAGTAAAGCATCAGCGCAGAGCGTGAAAATCCTATTAAATGGACCGATGCTTTTTATGATCTAGGTATATAAATGAGCATGCAAATAATATCAATAATCAAAGATTGCGTTTAATCAGCACAGTTATTTTTGCATTACCAGCAACAGTTGCGTACACTACATTGTTGTTCCTATTTGGGTCTATCTCTACCTACAGTTACTAAGCATACAATGTCAGCACCTACCACTGTAACTGTGTATGCATGTTAATTGTATATACCAGACCGTAACACCGTGACAATAACCACAAGTGTTTGTATATGAATTTGAAACATTCAAAAATAACCATTAACCCTTGTTATTTAATTTTGATAATTAATATTCATATTCAAGATGCCCGGTAAAATCTTTTCTGATATTTGGATGCAATTTCTTGTCCAGTGGGTTTAAGCAGAATTAGTCCCTTTAAAAAGTATTTATCCCTGAGTATTAACTCACAATACATAAACACAAATAAAACGCAATACACAGAAATTCGTATGCCCTGGGCCAAATATTGCAATACATGACACCAGCAATTCAAATTGATAAACAAATCAATAACGAACATCGTGTAGAATAGCTAGCAGAGTTGCGCAGTGGAAGCGTGCTGGGCCCATAACCCAGAGGTCCGTGGATCGAAACCACGCTCTGCTAAATTTTTGCACCACTGCTTGTTATGGTACAGATATATAAATGAGCATTCAAGCAATATAAGGAGTCAAAGCTAGATTGTGTTTAATCGGCATAATTATTACTAAAATAATGACCTTGATAGACATATCTTTATATGATTACATTTTTCAGAGAAAAGAAAATTATGCAGCCCAAACTACACAGATATCTAGATTTTAAAGACCCAAAACACCATAGTCATGCGATAAAACTACAGCCGATCCCGTTTGCTCGAACTCGCTTGGCTCGAAAACCTCGTTGGCTCGAACTAGACGAGAGGACCGATTTCTTTATAATGAACGTAAACATTCCCGCTTGGCTCGAATTTTCCGAGGCTCTGTTTATTTTCGCCAGTCCCTGGGAGTTCGAGAAAACGGGGTTCGACTGTACACGAATATGAACTGCATAATTTTTATGAATATCACAGATAAAGCAAGTTGAGAAATAAAGTTATTTTTCATAAAAGAAAGAAATATATTGCATCTTGTATTTAAATGATTCATATAATGGTCAGCAAACTGTAGGACGAGCAGAGTGGCGCAGTGGAAGCGTGCTGGGCCCATAACCCAGAGGTCCGTGGATCGAAACCACGCTCTGCTAGAGTTTTTGCACCGATGCTTATACTCATATTTTGTCAAGAAAATGTTTTATAACATGTTAACGACATTAAGCATTTCTGTCTGTCTGTCTGTAAATTGTGTCTTATAAATTAAAAAAGAGCCACGATACTACGGCCTCAATTTTTTCGAAACTTCTTAAGGTTAAAAGGCTTAAGGAGTTTAATTCTTTAAGCCAAAATACATGCTTAACTTTGATTAAATGGTTCATTGTAATTATTATGACGATAAATCCTATCTTTACGAAGTAATTAACTAAATATACAATAATTTTAAGAAAAACAAAAACTGTGAACTTAGCTTAATCCTGTTATAAGGGACTTAAGAATTTTCGAGAAATCGGGGCCAGCGTATTAACTTCCGATTAGGAGTTATAAGGCCCAAAAGAGGCACGAAAGACACTGTCTCAACCCCGCACCCTTGGCAATAACAAGGCCGCAATGATGTAATTAATCAGAACTATTATTTTAATATTCGTCAACGAATAGTAAGACAAGCATAGCGGCCATTAGAAGCATTCATGCCCAGTAAGGTCTGGACCCAATATGGCGAATAAAACTCAAATGAAATCTCAATCTCATTATCTCTTTTTTCAACATAACGGTATGATTTTATTTAAAAATACTAATGTTGTACTAGTTGTTTAAAGCACATTCTCTTGTGCATTATGTTGATTAACATGATGTAGAAATACTTCTTTTTAGAGTATTGAACAATCGAGTAGAACTCAAAAATTACTAATTGGACTCAGGTACTTTTTTTGCTCTCAAATTATTTTTCTATGAAATAGTGACCAAGTTCTTTTATCAATAAACTCTATGAGGGAATACAATTTTGAAAAGGGTAAAACCTTTCTGACTTTGAAACATATGATGCTGTAATTTGATAATTTAAAAATAAGTTGGGACTGAGATTGAGAGTTGACTCGAGTCTTTTTGTGATATAGTGGCCTGTTGTTTTTTTACTCGTACCGATATCAAATTTAGAAACGACTTTTAAATCACCCAACAAACAAAAGAAACAGCAGTTTTTGTTTTATTTCATTTCAAGCGCTAAAATGTAGCTTTTATACGTTAACAGTTACCATTCTGGTCCCAAAGAAAGCAACAACATCTTTATAAAAAGCGTGTATAATTTCTAGAAATGAACACAACCACAAATGCGTATAACTCGTACAGGAAGTGACGTCACATAAAGTAATGTTGATTTTGCCTCCGTGGGACGGATCGTCTTTATTTTTCAGTGACCGGAGACCTCGTTCCTGGACCTCCAAAGAATCAGACGCGTCGTCTGAAATAATCATCGTAAAAGAAACACAATTATAGACTGATATCTGCTAGTATTATTGTAGTTTGAGCTGAAAAAAAACAACAACATAGTTTAAACGTCTCTAAAGTAAACACAGTTATATCCATAAGTTAAAGATGCACTCTTTCTCCTAAATAAGCAGTACCACAATTAATCCAATTGTTTTAATTTACCGAAATTAATGAAAAAACTATCGAAAATAATGGTTCTTATGGGGGATACCGTGTTTAATTTCAAAGAAAGGTGCCGAAAACACGATATTTCTACCTAAGGAGACGACAGTTGATCACTGCAAATATTTTAGTTTTAGGACCCACCAGCCATTTAATATTTGTACGTTTTAAGCTAATATATAAACGGTTACAAAATTGGTATCACTAAATAATATTTTCCATAAATGCATTATTAAAAAGGGAGTTAAAGGTTTATCACTCAAAATTAGGTTTGCTATACATTTTATGTATTGATTTTAAATATGAGGATCACTTTAAAAAGTATTCCCGAACTTTGCGAACCCGGCTCTTAGCCAGCCTGATACGATCTTCTACTTCACAATTAAAACAGAGACCGGCATGGGAAATATAAAAATTGTTAGATTTTGATCTATTTCATTTCGAAATTAGCCGAGCACCAGTTTTTTTTACCCGAATCAAGTGCACTCCATGACCACGCACCGTTGTAACCATTGTAATACGCCCACGTAAAAAGTTCCTGTGAGGTCTTCAGCCCGCCTTTCTTTTGGCTGAACTCACCAATTATGAGCGGCTTGTCCAGGCCGTACATACTGGCGTTCACCTTGAAATAGAAAATTTGACATTTAAGCAATTTGAAACAAACATCCAGGCCCAAATTTCTATGTGTTTTGGCTAATTGAAATAAGCGACTTAAGCCTGTTAAGCTTAAGAAGTTTCGAGAAATTGGGGCCAGATGAGTTATGGTCTAGCACCAAAATGATAGTTCCGGTGCCGGGAATCGAACACGGGCCGCCTGGGTGAAAACCAGGAATCCTAACCACTTGACCACACCGGACCTGTAACATTGACTACTAGTATATAAAGATATTTAAAATCAAGTGCGGATGTTAAATGGCTCTGAACTGTGCTCAGTAGAAAATTTCGAGTTGATTTTCCTTAGCCTAGTAAAACTATAAGATTCCAATGTTTTTTTCCTTACTTATTTAATGTAGGTTACAGCGCTCAGTAGATATTTAGAGTTAAGTTTTACTACTCTGAACTATAAGAGTTCTATGAGTTTCCTTCTAGTTATATATTGTAGGACACAAGCTACAAACTACATATAACAGTATACCACAAATGGGTCATGTGGCAAGAACATGGGCAGTGCCGAGTATGTGTGTATCTGGTAGACGTCCAGTCGCGCCCCGGGGTCCCCGTCAGCGGCGTACCGCAAACATGCGTCCGAGTAGAGGTTGCGGCGGCCAAGTTCCGGCGTCACAGACTTGTACGTCCAGGAGCCGACGGTAACCAGCGCCTGAGTCAAATATATTTCTTCTTTTTTTCATTCAAACAGTACACTTGTCGCACAATTACGATTTACATATTGTTCACTTTTATTTCTATTGAATTCTCAAAAATGTTCATCCGAACCCTGATACCAATCGGTTGTATTTAAAGAAAGTAGTTTTATCACGGTTTGTATGACTTTTTTATTGCCCATTTTAAATGGAACAAACAATGTGTTAAAGAGTTAGTACTGACTGAACAATAACGTTGAAAACTATTAATTGTCACGTTAAGAGGAAACTACTAAAGAGCATTCGAAAGGTGATTCGAGCATTTGCAACTAAACTTTGTACGCAAATGTATAACAAAGTAAATAATTCAGCGTAGCGTCGTTCAAGCGGGGCCGCCATATGTTGGCCAATTACCTTCGGGTCGTGCCTGTGTATGGTGGCCGCGTGCCTGGCTATGAAGGGCAGTATAGATGATAGGGGAATACTGAGGCCCGTCCAGTCCGCAAAATCCCAGATATGGAGGCTCGTCGTGTCGTAACATGGTTCTTTTTTGTCTTCAATACCTTGGAAAGAAGAATATGGTGATAGTATTGGTTTAACCTCAATAAAGAGGTGTGGATACACGACGTGTACGTGCACTTGTACGTCTAGCTATACGTAAATGTTAATTTTGCTGTAGAGTTTGGATGGCAAAATTTGCCCTTAGAATTGTACTTGTCCACGGCTGCTAGACGCCAGCTCCACCATTTATCAGTAGTGCAAAGAGAAATGAGCTGATGATACTTCTTGGTGCAGCGGTGCCTTGTGTTTACTTCTACACACGTGAGTTTGATTTTTATTTTAGTTGATAATTTTGATAAACGGACATATTTCGAAAATCGAAGAATGTGGTACCGTGTTTACCGTCTAGATCCCTTTTTTGTGCAGGCTGGTTACGATTTCGTTTCAATGAACTGTGGTGCCAGGCATTTTTCTCTAGAATCGGACTTGTGCATATTTTGAGATCATTCCAAGCACATTTCGTTGCTATCACACAGCGTAAGAACATTGTTACGCTTGCAAATATAAGCAATATTTTGTATAGTACTCACGCCGAATGTATGCACATCATTATACAAGTGGTGGCGCTGTTGCTCTAGTGATGTCGCTGTCCAGTAATGATGGCGCTGTCGGGTATGTTTTGCCCCCAAAGTAACATATATTTCGAAAACAGTTCGCTTGATGCCATAAATTTAACCATTAATATATCTTAATTGAGCTTTATTGCAAATATAATTTTAAAACATGACGGAAAATTCTCTTGTTTTGCCGAAAAGTTTTAGTAATGCTTTTGAAAATTGAACCATTTAATGCTTTGATTTACAATATTATGCTCAGGCTAGTACCCACCAGAAGCTGTTAAGTGTTTATTTATAAATCTAAAATCTAGTTTAGTAACATAATTTCAACAAAGTTTAACATAAAATTTGTGAAAGAGTCCCTTACATAGCGAAAGAAAATCTAAGAAGCTAGGAAGAAAAAGAGTATCATGTGCTGTCCATTTTAGTTCAAACTTTTTTTACAACGATTGTGAAACAAGATATTACAACATTATATTAATCACTCTCGTTGGCACGATGATACGCGAGCGTGTGGTCTTGTGTTTTGGGGAAAACGGAGTACCCGGTGGAAACCCATTTGTCCGGCCTGGTGACCACACACCAAACTTACATGCGCCCAGATCGGTAATCAAACCCGTGTTGTAATGTAATAAGCCAGTGTGCTGATCACTTTGCAAACTGTACAACCGTACTGTACTATTGGTTAACCCACCTACGGCCATGCATCCCTCTGGTTCATTCATCACCTCCCAAACGGCCAAGCTGACCTCTGACCCGAGGGCTTGCACCAGTGGCGTAAGAGCGTTGTCCAGGTATGACTGGAGGACCGTGACGTTCGTCAACATCCGGTATAAGGGAAGCTCTGAGGGAAATACAACACGTGGAAATAATACGATCGTTCAGAGCAAATTTACTGAAAACATATGTAAAAGTATGTTTAATAAGAATACAGAGCAAAGCGAAATTTAAACATTTGTTTCCCCGGTCAACGTCAAGCATCATGGTAGACATTTTAACCGTCTCATGTAAATTAATATCAGAGACGTACGCACACTGATTGTTTCTGTTGGCGGACGGCGCGGCCCTTCGCTAAAGAATGGGTTCCAGGTGCTACTCATGAAATAATTTATTTGACAGTATGTATTTTTTAACCAAGTATATTCAGCAATAATGGCACCTTGTGATTTGCTCCAAATTATGCGTTCGACATTTATAAGCACACAGTTATTTTCTCGTTACTCGTTGATTTGTAACGCACCTTTCTTAATAGCAGCGCAGTTCCATAGAGAAATGGTTACGAGAATATTTCTCCGCCGCGCCTCCAGCAGGAAGTCCCGTAGATCACGTGTCACGTTGGCGCCCGGTCCTACAACATGGCCGCTTGAGTTGAACTGCGGAGTGTTGAAACCCTCAACGTGAAGCCATATGCCTGCAACAGGATAATGGCTGCAACAGGATAAGATGCTCATAGGAAACTGTGTACAGTCGTATAAAGTGCACTCTCACAGATTGAACGTTTTGACATTTTTTATAATTTTTTGTCTTAGAACGAGCCAATTTTTGCGAAAATCCATGGAAACCAGTGATATAAGACTGCTGACAAAAAATCAGATCGCAGATTTTTACACTTAAGTTAAAAAATTGATGTTTTATGCATTTTTCTTAAACCGTTAGTAACATTAATTTTCGAACGGAAATATGCAAATATGTGAACTGATTTCTGGTCAGCAATCTTTTATCATTGGTTTGCAGATATCTACGCAAAAATTGCTCTTTCCAAGACAAAAAATAAAATAGTTGTGAAAATGTTATAACTAAGAGAGTGCAGCTTTATATTAATTTATTTTACAACGAGTGTGACAGAAGTATTGCATCATAGTTTACAGTATACTGTATAGAATATATTGATATGCGTTCTAAAGGATGATGAACACATATTCTATTCTTATGAATTACAATCGACGTACGTAAGGAGTTTCCCCCGTTGGCATGCACGGCGTCCAGTGTGTGGAGCAGGTGGGGCCGGGAACCAGCGTAGGCATTGTTACCAAAGTCGTTCCCGTACTGGTACCATGCCTGGTTCACACCTAGAAAGGGATCCAGTCATATAGCACATACATTGCTAGAAAATGAATCCCTTAATAATAATAATAATAATAATAATAATAATAATAATAATAATAATAATAATAATAAAAATAATAATAATAATATAATAATAATAATAATGGCAGTAATGATAATAATAATAATAATAATAATAATAATAATAATAATAATAATAATAATAATAATAATAATTAATAATAATGATAATACTAATACTAATACTACTAATAATAATAATAATAATAATAATATTAATAATATTAATAATAAAATAATAATAATTCAATGTAAGCCATTTTATTACAGACTAAAATGGAAACTTGGGTCGTTCGAAACATCGGATAACTCGAAGTTTCAGCGTCCTTGAGCGACCGCAATTTTACTTTAATACTAATTTATCTCGGCATTACTATTGTGCATCCCACTTGTCAACAAATGTATAAGTATCTAACAGAAGTTAGTTACTAAAAATGACCAATGAATCATATTGAGATTGATCACGCGGTATAATAGGTATCCGCCTTTCCGCCAAAAGGTCATGGGTTCGATCCCCATCAATACAACGGATTCTTACTATGATATATGTGCAATTATAGGATAAATATAATTTCTTATTGAATAATGTGATGATCGAAAGTGAACATCTTTTGGTGCTCATTGTATAAAGTATATTGCTATCAGACACTGAAACAAACAATTATTCACTATATATCCGACCCTATTGAAGTAATACGCACCAGAAAGAAACACTTTCTCCCCTCGAAATGTGAGGTTTCTTCCGGAAACACTGAGATACGCCTCTGTATGTTCCCTCGCATAGCAACTGTCAAACACAACCAGCGCAGTGATGACGTAATACATGCGTTTGGCGTACTTCATAATCCGTGACAAGCTTATATCCAAACCCTAACACAGTCAGCTCTATTGCTTATGTAAGTTATGCACCATGCTGTTTTTCAATACATGAATAAATCAAATTCAATAGTTCCATATATCATATTCTGGCATAAGTGTCATGTAGTAGCATACATGTTTCATTGTTATCCAAACTTTTTACCATATTGTCAAATAGTCCAAGTATAAACACATCCTAATACATGTACAAAATCTGTTAAGTCACAAAATGTGACAATAGTTTATAATAACTGATACAGTGGTTACTGTTAAAGGTATCGTCGTCTAAGTGCAATAACACAATGACTGCATATTGAATTATACGCAGATACGGAGTTCTTGCATTAAGGTTACGGGCCATTAAGAGAGAAAACCCAGGCGTTATTATCTTCCTTGTTTGTTGAATGAACGATTTAAATTCAAGTTTTATCATGTACATATTAGTTCATTATCTGAGGAAATTTATATCTCGCCTGTCTCGTGTACCTTAATCATATGTTGCGTTTACATGACGAGATTTACCATCGGGGCAAATTCATCATCATCATCATCATCATCATCATCATCATCATCATCATCATCATCATCATCATCATCATCATTATCATCATCATCATCATCTCATCATCAACATCATCATCATCATCATCATCATCATCATCATCATCATCATCATCATCATCATCATCATCATCATCTCATCATCATCATCATCATCATCATCATCATCATCATCATCATCATCATCATCATCAAAAGTATCTTAATACAAAATAATGCAAAACAAAAGTAACTTGGTTTTCTTGTTTATTTTTATAACTAGTAACAACAATAAATAACATCCCAGGTGTGGTGGGGTCGCTGCAGACTGTGTGGCGTGCCTTGGCTGTAGCAAATGTGGGTGGGGAAGAATAATCACAGATTTCTGAAATTAGACATGGTATTGCAACATTGGAATCTGTTAAAGAACGAGTCATTTTACACTGATATGCGAAATGATAGACTTTGAAGATTTTTCACATTTCAGTCAAAACAAAATCGTGGCTTGCAAAATATGTAATGCTCATACCTTTTATGTTAATTTCAACGAAAACACACAACATATCTTGCTCACAGGGACAGGGTGCGTTGTTTTGACATTTGACACTCATTTGACCACGCCAATCAAATTGTTTAAAAAAATCCTCGACTGATAAATAATGATGGGGGAACTGTTACTAATGATAACTTACAAAAAATGATTTTTTATTCTATTATCAAACTGGGTCAAATAGTTGTGTCAAAACAACGCACCCCTGTGATCTTGTTTTGCATCATGACGAGAATTGTAATTTAATTGTTTGATGCACGTTTTATGACGTATAGTGGTGTGTATGGAATATTGCAATTTGTATTCTGCTTAAAACGTCAATAATGAATATTTACCACACCTCTGATTATTGACCAACGTCGATTAACAGATGTATTTACGAATATCTACGCGATAGAAAAACAACAGTACTCACTTTTAGTGTTATTTAACCCTCGAGTGTGGAGTTGACAAGGATGATCTGGTCCTGGGTGCCGGAGTTGCCGGAGAGCAGAGGGAACAGCACCAACAAGAGCAGCAGGGGCACTGCGGAGGGAAAAAGGGGGAGATATTTATATATTTATGAAAAATGTTCGGGTTGATAATTTCACTTAAACTGTGCGTTAGACATATTCATATTTCTTTGCTTTCGACATTTACAGTACAGTGCTAACTAAAAGCCGAGTCTTGGCCTTTGAATTTAGTTATTAACACAATAAATGTCGTTACTGGTCATTTTAGATAATGTTAGACTGTTTCGTTTCAAAAATAGAGTTACAGAAAAGTTTTACTCACGGAATGATCCAATGCCACTTCCGGAGCCGCCAGCGGCTGGGACGGGCACAAAGGCGGCGCTCTGGCCGATACCGAATGAAGCGCCTCCGTAACCGTAGCTGGAGCCAGATCCGTATCCGGAACCATAACCAGAACCGTACGATGCACCACCGCCCATGCCGTAGCCAGACCCGGAACCGTACGAATCCCCACCGTAGCCGCCGTATCCGCCGAGACTGGAAATCCCGCCACCATAGCCGCCATATCCGCCACCCATGCCCCAGCTGTCATCATTTCCCCACTCGTCGGCGAGAGCAATTCCGACGACGGCGGACAGGGCGACGGCAACGAAAGCTGTGATCTTCATGGTGGAGCTGTCGGAGAAACAATTAATATTTTAAATCCTTAAATGAGTATGAAAAAGAAGGGCCAACACTGATATGAAATAACATTATAAAAATATAACAAATTAGGTTCACATACAATATACAAAATTTAACGTCCTAGAATACAACTATCCATTTGCTAACTTCTAGACCTAGCGCATATTTAAAAATGAACTTTTTTTAATGTCACTTTCAGTCATATTTTTTATTAAAGCTGCACTCTTGCAGATTGACCGCTTCGACAACTTTTTTATCTTTTGTCTTAGAACTACATTTTTGCGTTAATGTCCGGAAACTAGTGATATAAAACTGCTAACAAAAAATCAGATCGCAGGTTTCCATGTTTACTAATTTTTCTTAAAGCGTTAGTAACGCTTTTAACCACAAAACTTCAATTTTCGAACGTTAATGTTTAAAACTGCTATCTGATACTTTTTCACCAGCCTTATATGACTGATTTCCAGATATTTACGCAAAAATTGGTTCATTCAAAGACAAAAAAAACAACAAAAAACAAACAAACAAGAGTTGTCAGAAATGTCAATCTGTGAGAGTGCAGTTTTAAAGAAGATACAGTCAAACACCTTCCTACTAAAACCACTGTTTATTTACTTTTTAAGTGACACTCTTATTCAAAATCAATAAATACACATGTATAACAAACATCAATTTTGACGGATTAGCTATTAACTACTTACTAAATAATGCATTTATGTAAAATATAAATTACTGATAACAAGATTTTAACCGTGTTTTTACTAGCAGAAAGTGTAAAAATATTAAATGATTGGTGAATGCTAAAAGATTTACTGTGATCTACACAATCGTCTCATATGGTAGAAATACCTTGATTAACCTCATTTCTTTCAAATTAAACTCAGTATCCTTCATAAGAACCATTGTTTTCGACATTTAGTCATCCTTTTTGGAATATTAAAACAATATTATTAAATGTGGTAAATCTTATTTTGGAGTAAGAGTGCATCTTTAATTCAATGTTTATCAAACACAACCAATAATATTAAAATAACGCCATTAATTAAAATTAATTCGAAAAATAAAACATCCTCAATGTGATAAGAAACTTATCGGTTTTGAAAAGTAATAGATAAAGCAAAAAAAATTAAAATAATAAAGTAATACATACTGATAATTAAATCCCGAAGAAAGTGTAATTGCTACTGAATCGAATGGATATTTATTCTGTTTTCATTCCACTGCAAATGCACGTAGTTTGTACGTAGAGTATAACAGATAACGCCGACGGTGATCTAAACGTCAAAGCGTTGTTCCTTACGTTACGTCGCCGTTGTGACCGCGAGGCAAAACGTTGTCTATGTATTGCGCGTTATACAATTTCCTGTCTAGTAACGTTTTACCCGGGTATATAACGATTGATTTTTCTGAAAAATATTACTTTGAATTTTCAAGTCATACAAACAGTAAGTATTAAATTGTGATAGTTAACACATTCGGAATAAAAACTTGAATGCTTAATTTTTCGAATTAATTTTTAATTAATGCACAATTCAATTATAACTGCTTTGTATATGATGCATATTAAACTGAAAGAAATTCAAATGTAATTTTTAAAAGGGAAGGTTTCTGGATGTAAAATCTGTTAACACTATAATAAAAGGGTCATTCTTTAAAAATGGTGTTTTTACATGTATGTGTAGAGGATGGCAAACCGTCCAGTCGTTTACTACGAAAGTTTTAACAATTTATTGTGTTTTAACCTTATTCACTATATTTATATTGAAATATATCATTATTCTTTCACTCTTTTATTGAACATAATTATTAAAGCATATATTTTTCTAACATTAGAATTGTAACTCACTTGCAGCTCCACCATGAAGATCACAGCTTTCGTTGCCGTCGCCCTCTCCGCCGTAGTCGGAATTGCTCTCGCCGACGAGTGGGGAAATGATGACAGCTGGGGCATGGGTGGCGGATACGGCGGCTATGGTGGTGGAATTTCCAGTCTCGGTGGATACGGCGGCTACGGCGGGGATTCGTACGGTTCCGGATACGGTGCAGGGTCTGGCTACGGCTTGGGCGGTGGTGCATCATACGGATCTGGCTCCAGCTACGGATACGGAGGCGCTTCATTCGGTATCGGCCAGAGCGCTGCCTTTGTGCCCGTCCCAGCCGCCGGTGGCTCCGGAAGTGGCATTGGATCATTCCGTGAGTAGCACTCTTATATATCTCAAATTATATTTTCTCAAACCAGATATTCTCTCTATTGAATGATATTGGAAAATAATCTGAATAACGGAATTCAAACGTTCTTTCTTCAGTCTCCGGGTTTAGATTGGCACTGTACTGTATAACTTTGTCTATTGTATAGTTTAAGGGAACTAATCAGCCTAACGTTTTGTCAAGGATTAGTGAGGTTTTATTTAATATAAACATATCACCCCTTTTCCCTTCCCTAGTCCCCCTGCTGCTCCTGTTGGTGTTGTTCCCTCTGCTCTCTGGCAACTCCGGCACCCAGGACCAGATCATCCTCGTCAACTCGACACTCGAGGGTTAAATAACACTAATAGTGAGTACTGTTAGTGATCTATAACCGCCTTTCAACGTTTTGATTTTTTCGCAAATGCATTTTTAAATCGACGTTGGTCATAAACAGGGAATATCGTATAATTTCAGGGTTATTTTCGTTATAGGCCAAATACAAATTGCAAACATTGATTCGACGCACAACATGTTATTAAATATGCATCAAATAATTGCATAACAAGTCTTGTAGTGATGAACAGCAAGATATGGTGTGTGTTTTCGTAAAAAAAATAGCGTAGAAAGTATGAGCACTGCATGTTTAAAATAATTATATCAAATACCTCGTAACGATGCAAGCCACAATATATTGTGTGTGTGGTTGTATCAGTATGTACACAGTCAGTAAAAGAAATGCATATTTTGCATGAATCAATGTTGTATTCAAAATCTTTCATTTCAAATATCAGTGTTAAATACATAAAACAATTCAGCAGACAAATATTACTTGTTCTATAATTTAATTCAATGTTTCAATATTATGTCTATTTTCAGGAATCTGTAATAATTCTTCCCCGGGCCCGCACATCAAGAAACGCCACACGGTCTGCAGCAACCCAACCACGCCCGGGATGTTATTTATTGTTGTTATTAGCGATAAAAATAAACAAGAAAAACAAACTTTCTTTTGTTTTGCATTTTTTCCTGACTTCAACAGCTTTAATTTCTTCATTTTCTGTTTCGTTATTTATATTGGTACATGATCTTAACAGTTAATTGTTTTCGCATTTGCCATTTTTATTCCAAACGCGAACACAGTGTTGGTTCAAATTAAGCGGTTGCTAAATCGATAAATGGGAGTCAAATTCAGAAAATACGAAATGCATTACATGCAAACGCAAACTCGATATGTTAAGCAAGTCAGTTTGGTTCAAGTTCAAACCTTATCATATGCATTATTAAATCGATCATGCACCTGTCCCGTGTTTCCGAAAAGCCCGTTTGCGCATGTCAGCATGTGACGTCATTATCACAGAAGCCTGAGAATGTCTGTTGACCAATCATGTAAATGTTTTCTAGACCGCGGCGACTTCGACAAGATAAACGAAATCAAATTCGCCGAAATTTACGATGATCAAAAAGCGATATGCGATTCAGAACCGCAAGCGATGTGATGAATGTTTGTTTATTCAATTATTTTCTGTTTATTGAAACTTAATTCAATTAAAGTATATAAACACATGTGTACAGTAATTAACGCCTGAAATGACAAGTGATTATCGATCTGGATCTGACAAGTAACTGTGTCAATTAGCAGCAGTCAAACTCAATGACACGAATAACTCCGCCCATTATGTAAATCAATGAATGACTTCGGCAGTTTTCGCTAACTACGATGGCTTTGAAAAACAACCTTGGTAAACAAAATTGAAGTTTTATTATTTTCGTTCAAATATATTTCATTTATCAGCTAGAACTGAAAGATAAATCAATGCGTTACAGAAAATAACAATAATAAACATGTTTCACACATCGCCTTAAAAAGCGCGGGAAACAGGTGCCCGTTTACTTCCTGCCAAGTTTAATGAAAATGACATTATTTAATCGTTGTCAGTGTACAGAACAGCTATGTTCTATTCTATGTTATAGTTAGATGACAGGAATTGGAACCTTAATGATTAAGAATGGGCGGAGTGGGCGTAGCGAACGAGCCCTTTTTAATCGTTCAGATTTTAATTCAGGTCATATAAATGACTTAGAATAAGACCTCATTGGCTGACACATGGTCAACGCCAAATCTGACGCAGGGATTGTGTATCGGATGTTATTGATATTTGTGTGTGTTGTTGAGAGGTCATTTATATGCGGTTTTTTTATCTGGACTTTTGAAAACTATCCGAAAATGTTCAAGTGAATAGAAATTTAGCCCTGTATGTAAATTGTGCATTTAGTTTAGTTTAGTTTCATTATTATTATGACTAGTAATAGCCTATATAAACGTTATTTCACACCGATCTCTCGCTGTCATATATTGTCATGTATTGATTTTACTAGAACATGTATACAAAAGGTATAAGTTAGGAATTCTATGCGATGTCATATATGTTCTGTATATTATAAAAAAATGCACTGATCTCTTGACAACTTATATATATTATTTCTCAAATGTATACACATGGACAGTATGTCTACATGTGTGTCTGAATAAAACTATTAAAGGCGTCCGTGCAAAACTCTAGCAGAGCGTGGTTTCAATCCACGCACCTATGGGCTGTGGGCCCAGCACGCTTGCTTGTTCTACTAACAGCCCCCGACGAATATTGAATTTATTTATATTGCTGATTGTTTGACCAAGGGCTTTGTTTTAAATGGCCAAACATCATTTAAATCGAAACAAAAATGAATACTTGTTACACATGCGCGTAGCTGCCTATACGCGAGTACGCGCCTGAATCCACATGATTCTGACCAAAAAAAAATCAGCCAAAGTTGCAGTATGCGTACTTGACTTCATGATCCTAAAACTGTTCATTTTCCAGTAATAGATAAAGCACCTCAGAACCCACAGAATGCACCAGATTAAACACAGTCATGCTTTTATAATTGCTATATTGTATATACATCTAGGTGATAAAAACATCGGTGCAAAAATATTGCAGAGCGTGGTTTCGATCCACGGAGCTCTGGGTTATGGGCCCAGCACGCTTCCACTGCGCCACTCTGCTCGTCCAACAGTGATAGTTTGTTGACCATCATATTAATCGATCATCTACCTGATGCACTATATTGCAATATTTGGCCTAGGGCGTTGTTTTTCCGATGAACAAAATTACTGAAGGCAAATCAATTGGCATCGTTTACTTTTTCCTTACTCTGTACTTTGGATAATACTCAGAAAAATCAGTGGTGCAAAAATCTAGCAGAGCGTGGTTTCGATCCACGGACCTCTGGGTTATGGGCCCAGCACGCTTCCACTGCGCCACTCTGCTATGACGTCCTCCGTTTTTGATAATTATTTAAATTACTAAACTGCCTGATGCAATACATTTCAATATTCAAATTTCTTTTAATGGAAAGGAAATCGGCTTACTACCAAATAGGTCCCTTAGGCGTTTCGGCCCTGTCATTTCGTCCCCTTAATGTAATTGACTCGAGACGTTTCGGCCCCTGAATGAATTTCTGTCTCTTATGAAAATTAACTTTATTTCCAAACTTACTTTACCTGTCATATTCAAATGCAGTTTCATATCCGTGTATTTTCATCGCATTTTGATAGTGTCTTGAGTCTATAAAATCTAGATATATGTGTGAAGTTTTGGATGCATAATTTTCTTTTTTTCTAAAGAATATAATCATATAAAGATATGGCTTTTGGTCATCAGTTTAAAATATTTATACCGATTAAACATAATCTAGCTTTGACTCTTTATATTGTTTGAAAGTTCATTTATATATCTGTATCAACTGTCATAACTAGCAGTGGTGCTAAATCTAGCAGAGCGTGGTTTCGATCCACGGACCTCTGGGTTAAGGGCCCAGCACGCTTCCACTGCACCACTCTGCTCGTATTCAGTTCGCTGACGTTTATTTCAATGTCTGAAACATCCATTTCAATATTTGGCCGAGGGCTTAACTTTACTGAGTAACAAAATACGTTCAAAGGAATGAAAATCGATAAATTGCCAGTATAACCTTTCCCTCGTAGGATCGAAGTGGATAGTTATAGAATTATCTGCAATTGTTTTCAATATATAGAACACGAAACTCAATTCAAGCATTATATGGTTACGAAATTGATCTAAAAGAGCTTTATATAAGTGTAAACCAAAAAATAGTGTAATCCTAAAGGCTACGATTTTTGTGCATATATTTTCTGCCAAAAAGGTTATTTAGAAATAAACGTCATTTACATGTTTGTTTACATTGCTTGTAACCCGTGCTGACCCATGTGAGAACCCCTTTGACGTCACTTGGTTCCTCAACCTGGTTGTCAGGCTTGGTTCCTCACCCTGGTTGTCAGGCTTGGTTCCTCACCCTGGTTGTCAGGCTTGATTCACCACCCTGGTTGTCAGGCTTGGTTCCTCACCCTGGTTGTCAGGCTTGGTTCCTCACCCTGGTGGTCAGGCTTGGTTCCTCACCCTGGTTTTCAGGCTTGGTTTCTCACCCTGGTTGTCAGGCTTGGTTCATCACCCTGGTGGTCAGGCTTGGTTACTCACCCTGGTGGTCAGGCTTGGTTCCTCACCCTGGTTGTCAGGCTTGGTTCCTCACCCTGGTGGTCAGGCTTGGTTGTCAGGCTTGGTTCACCACCCTGGTTGTCAGGCTTGGTTCCTCACACTGGTTGTCAGGCTTGGTTCCTCACCCTGGTTGCCAGGCTTGGTTCCTCACCCTGGTTGTCAGGTTTGGTTCCTCACCCTGGTGGTCAGGCTTGGTTCACCACCCTGGTTGTCAGGCTTGGTTCACCACCCTGGTTGTCAGGCTTGGTTCCTCACCCTGGTGGTCAGGCTTGGTTCACCACCCTTTTTGACAGGCTTGGTTCACCACCCTGGTTCTAAGGCTTGGTTCCTCACCTTGGTTGTCAGGCTTGGTTCCTCACCCTGGTGGCCAGGCTTGGTTCCTCACCCTGGTTGTCATGCTTGGTTTCTCACCCTGGTTGTCAGGCTTGGTTCCTCACCCTGGTTGTTAGGCTTGGTTCCTAACCCTGGTGGTCAGGCTTGGTTCCTCACCCTGGTTGTCAGGCTTGGTTCCTCACCCTAATGGTCAGGCTTGGTTTCTCACCCTGGTTGTCAGGGGTCTTGGAAATCTAAATATTTGTGTAGTTTTGGCCGCATTTTATATCTAAAGATACATGTAAAAATATGTTTTTGAGTCCTCAGTTCAATGATAACTGTAACACAATGTTGCTTCGATTTTTGATTTCGTTTGTACGCTTATTTATATATCTAGATCATAACAAGCCTTGGTGCAAAAAATCTAGCAGAGCGTGGTTTCGATCCACGGACCTCTAGGCCCAGCACGCTTCTACTGCGCCACTCTGCTCGTCTATTATTCACAGCTTTTGAAAACTATTTAATGATGCTCTCTTACTCCCGAATACAATACCACTATAAATACCAATGTTTTGATCACAGGCATATGAATCATTGTCACTAAAATAATAATAGATTGAATACATGGGCAGAAAATTACTATGTTTACACCGAGTCACAAGCCGGTTTCAGAAAAAATATGGGTACGATTGACAATATATATGTCTTTAGTAATATCATTGAAAGTATTCTTAAACAGAACAACAAACTGTATGTATGTTTTGTTGACTTTACCAAAGCATTTGATTTATTATTAAGGGGTAATATATTTTACAAACTAATTAAATACGGCATACGTGGCAACATGATGAATACTATACAGTCGTTATATTGCAATGTAAAATCAAGCATAAAATTTCAAAATGAGCTAAGTGAGACATTTAAATGTTCAATAGGGACACGTCAGGGGGACTGCTTGTCTCCATTTATATTTTCTATGTATATTAATGACTTAGAAGAAGAATTCTTACTAAAAGGGTTCCAAGGTCTTAATATTAACACACTCAAACTACTGCTATTATTGTATGCCGATGATATCGTTATATTTTCCAATTCAGAGGAAGACCTACAAAATGGCTTGAATATTTTACAAAATTATTGTCAGAAATGGAAATTAGTTGTTAATATTGAAAAAACAAAGATTATGGTGTTTCGGAAAGGGGGCAGATTAAGAAATAATTTAAAATTCTTTTATGATAATAAAGAAATAGAAATAGTAAATCAGTTTACATACCTTGGAATAACTTTTTCCACTGGGGGCTCATTTAATAAAACGTTTGAAGCCCTTGGAGGTCAAGCGCTCAAAGCCATATTTAAACTTAAAAAATACTTATCAACATTTACAAATTTGAAAGTAAGCCACGTCTTATCATTATTCGATAAATTAATAACTCCAATACTTAATTATGGTTCAGAAGTATGGGGTTTTTCGAAAGCAGATGGACTTGAAAAAATCCACCTCCATTTTTTAAAAACACTATTAGGCGTTAAACTTTCAACGCAAAACAACTTTATATATGGAGAATTAGGTAGAGTCCCATTGTATGTCCATAGATTGACATCAATCATCCGCTTTTGGTTGAAAATAACAATGACGGATGAAAGAAAATTCATCCGACTTACATATAACTCGATGTTAACTGATATACAAAACAACGCAACGGAAATAAATTGGGCAATTAAAGTTAAAAATCTGTTAGAATCTATGGGATTCGCTGAAGTTTGGCTTAACCAAGGGGTTGTAAATACAAAATATTTTATACACACCTTTAAGATGAGGGCTAGAGACTGTTTCATGCAAAAATGGAATGAAGAATTACGAGAGTCATCAAGAGCGTCAACATACATACTATTTGCAAATTTTAATTATCACTCATATTTAGACACCATACAAAACAATAAATTCAGAACAGCTTTAACACGACTAAGAGTAGCATCACACAGATTAGAAATAGAAATGGGCAGATGGCACAAGCCCCAGATAATTCCAAGAAATGAACGAAAATGCCAACTTTGTAATACCCTTGAAGATGAATTCCATTTTCTCTTAGAATGTCCTTTATATCATGAATTAAGAATCTTATACATTAAGCGATATTATTGGCGCAATCCAAATATTCCTAAATTTATCGAACTGATTTCGAGCGAAAATGTAACTACTATTAGAAAACTATGTTGTTTTGTCTATAAGGGCTTTGAAATGCGTCAGTTTAGACATTAGACACTTTTCTCCACTAACTATTTTTCAGTATTTAAAGCAAATGTGATATAACTTTACTTTGTTTATACATTATGATTGATTTTGAAAGTTGTTCTATCGGAAATGTTTATATACTGTACATGTTTATATTATATGTAACTGATGGGCTGTAAGCTTATAGTTAATAAAATCTTCTTCTTCTTCTTCTATTGTTTAAAACCATTTTGGGTACATACAATGAGATAAACAACACATCTGAAGACATTTAGTGTCTTTGATATACAAAAAAGAAACAAGGTATGTAACTCAAACTTACCCGATTTCACGGTAGAGTCCAGTTTTATGTAAATTTCTCAACCAACATATAAACAATCCATTTTTAAATAAGTGACATGGAAAGAAGAGTCAATTACCTTTAAAATGGTATGCGATATGTTGGTATAACTATATTGTCTTTAGACAAACAAGCATAATTCAATGTCAAATTCTCGTGTTTTTCTTTAGTCGGAAAGAGTACAGCAAATTAAAATCTTCAATTTTCCCCGTGTAAACAGTACTGAACACAGACCTATTAAGGTTATTTTATGCTTCAGTGTACAGATAAATTAATTCCATTCCTTTATATCACAATAAGACTAACACCACAGTTTAAGAAAGAACCGTATCAGTCTTCAAATTAAATCCACTTTAAAATTTTGTTTGAGGCGGACATTTTCCTGACAGCGCTCAGATGTTTCTGATCAACCTCCAAAGAAGAGTATTTGACCCATCCAAGCTTGTGTGGCTCACATTCAAGCCGGTACAAATATGTTAAATGTACATGTCAATGACATCATCTGGGCGCTTGTCGGTAAAATGGCCGGGTGCCTACGAAATTTAAAGAGGATTTAGTTTAAAGACTGATACAGTTGTTTCTAACATTGTGATGTTAGTCTTTTCGTGATATTATGGAATGGAATTAATTTATCTGTACACTGAAGCATAAAATAACTTTAATAGGTCTGTGTTTAGTACTGTTTACACGGGGAAAATTGAAGTAAAACTGAATGCTTAAGTTGCTGTACTCTGTCCGACTAAAGAAAAACATGAGAATTTGACATTGAATTATGCTTGTTTGTCTAAAGACAATATAGTTATACCAACATATCGCATACCATTTTAAAGGTAATTGACTCTTCTTTCCATGTCACTTATTTAAAAATGGATTGTTTATATGTTGGTTGAGAAATTTACATAAAACTGGACTCTACCGTGAAATCGGGTAAGTTTGAGTTACATACCTTGTTTCTTTTTTGTATATCAAAGACACTAAATATCTTCAGATGTGTTGTTTATCTCATTGTATGTACCCAAAATGGTTTTAAACAATATTTTAGTGACAAACAATGATTCAGATGCCTGTGGTTTTGATATACCAAAAAAGGATGAATAAAGGTCGACAACGATGGTTCTTATGAAGGATACCTAGTTGTTGTTTTTTGGAAAGAAAGGTGCAAAAAACATGGTAAACCTACCTTATGAGGTTATAGTAGATCAGTGTATATCTTTTAGCCTTTACCAATCAGGTTACACTACTAACACATCTACGGAATGCCGTTAGGGCAAGTGTCTGTGAATGTGTTGATCTGAAACGCGATACTAGATAGTACGATGATGAAAACGCGGAATCACAAAAACTATGATGATGATTACGCGAAAGTACGATGATGAAAAGGTGACAGACTACACGTCTAATCGCACAACTATACTCGTATATTACTTGTCGTGGGAATTCACGGTGAGTCGTGAGATAAGTCGTAAAAAACTTCCGACGGTCGTGCTTATAGTCGTGACGTTCAAAGACATATCCTGTGAGGTGAATATGACTGGTCCGGAAATACTTTTATCTACGCCATACCAAGTTGCTCAAAAGCGTACTAACTACAAAAGTAAAACAAATTTAGCTACAGCTGTAAATGGAGGAGCGCTCTACAGCTGTATTAGAAATAACAGCTGTATAGCTGCATGTTTATTGTAAATCCGATATGATCACATTGATTTGATTTTCTCATGACATTTAAATTCTTATCCGGTTAAATTATATCCTCTGTACAAGTTGTCATTCCGTTCCGGAAGCTCAACTGCCCAAATGTGACAGCTGTAAGTGGATACATGTACAATAACAGACATGTAATATACGCGTATCCGTAATTATTCAATGATGAGTAATAAGTCAATAACAAGTAGAATCGTGATCAAATGAACGAAAAAATAAAATTAAAGATGAAATTTAATGGCGCTTTATTAACCGCTTTGAAACACTATAACCTGGTTGTGTCAATCTTGAGATCCATGCTCTTTTAATACAGTATATTATCCCGTCGGAAGTAAAATAAAAACATAACATTTTCAAAAACTACCAAAAACAAAAAGTACATGAAAACAATATGAAAAATATAAAATAATAATAATGTTGTGCCCGACTCTTCGAAATCATATTTTACAGATTATTTGATAGTTGTATACTTAGTTCAAACTTTGAGACTAAATTATGTGGTCAGTTGTCACCAGCTGTATAACAGAACACAGTATAGATGTCAAACACTCGTAAACTGGATAATAAGAACAACTAGTCGTGCGAAGATGATCGTAAGACCATGACCATCAACTACGCCACACCTTACAACAGCGCCGCCATGATACGCCTGACGGATGATGAGTTAGTGGATATGCTAAATGATGAAATGCGGGCATCCGTAACCGCCGTCTCAGTTTTCGTCGGAATTGAAGCGGTCATTGGCATCTTTGGGAACCTGCTGGTCCTTTACGTATTCCTGTTTCGCTATCGTCACTGCAACTTCCGATATTTCGTCCTGTGTCTCGCCTGCCTGGACTTTACCAGCACGGTCACGACGATGCCGGGGGAAATTGTGACCCAGCAGTTCTGGTACACGTACCCGCTTCCTACCGTCTGTAAGGTCAAGTCGTTCTTCAATATGTTTACCGTCTCCGGCGAGGCTCTCTGCTTATGCGTAATCGCGGTGGACCGTCACCGAAAGGTGTGTTTTCCTTTCGGCTTGCAGATACGTCCCCGGCAGGCACTCGTCCTCTGCTTCCTCATCTACGCATCTGCATTCTTCATCGCCCTGCCGGTGGCGTTCCTCTGGGGAACCCACAGCGACGTCGTACTGTACGTAGGAAGGAACGTCACTGTAACGGTTTGTGAGAAAGACATGGCGTACGTCAACTCCAACATGCCGTACAACTATACTATGTCAGTGGAAGTGATTCTTGGTACAAACATGTTAATAATGCTTATTCTGTATGTGCTAATTTCTAGAAAAATCCTAAACAGGATGATAAAAAAACGGAAGAGCCCCAAGGAGGTCTCACATATTGTCATGATGACACAGACAAAAACGTCAAAGGACAACAGCGACGCCGGCTACGCTTCTGATGCGCCTAGGAAAGTGTCAAAATCAGCAAGCGTATCAACCATTAACGAAGTCGGGTCAACCGGAAGAAATGCCGGTAACACGAGCGACAATACACATGCCGGTTACGTCACCGATAACGAAACAACCTGTTCTGACGTCAAGAAAGCATCAATAAAACGCGTGGAAAGGACGACTAGCCGTCACAAGAACAAAACGCCGGGATTGGCTCGACGTAAGACGTACATTTCCCTGGTGCTGACAGTGATCTTCATACTGACCACGGTCCTGTACTTGGTCCTGTTGACCCTCATTACTGAAGGTATTCTGGAAACACTGACCAACACACAAAAGGCCTTCTACTTCTTTGGTTTCCGGCTGGTGTTTATTAA